>NW_010417998.1:147336-159092 GCF_000710305.1 Buceros rhinoceros silvestris | reverse complement strand
TTCCTGACTAAGAGAGCTGTGGAAGAAAACGATAATGAGACAAAATTATTTCCTGGCCGCCATCACAGCTCGATTTGGAAACGGTGCTTTCTGTCTCGGAAACCTAAACAGGGAAAGCTCCAACAGAACAGGATGTTTCTGGCATATAAAAAATTAATAAGACAAACAAAAGTCTTTCTGGTGGCCAGTGAGGCATGAAGCCCCTAATCTTCACAGGATCAGGTTTTTGTAGGCTGTTCGGCAGCTTGGTGTGGAAGTCTCTCGCACGATGCTTTACGCTACTCCTGTGCTGGAACCCGAGCAGGACTCCTGCTGTTTGGAGACCTTTCAGGAACTCACAATGCACAGTTCCAATTCTAGACCTGATGGGTGGGTGCCAGTGACAGCTGCCAGCCAGGGCCAGAGGCAGCCCAGGGTAATTTTATTGCCATGCCCACTGACGTTCATATTCTGGACTCTGTACTCCGATTTCCTCCCATTGCTGCTCTCCCAAACCCTCTGCACTCGCGCCAGACGTTACGGAGAGGTGATGATGTGTGGGCTGTTACCGCAGCCAGCCGTGCGGCTACAGCTAAAGCTCAGCTGGAAAAGCTCTTCCACCGCACCTCAGGAGCACGACAGAAACACGCTCTGATTTCAAATTCCCCTGCAAGTCCCTTTGGCTCTGGTTTTGTTTTGTTTTTTTTTTTGACAACAGTTACAGCTTGTTTTCTGTAATGTGGCCTCAGAAACCCACGGGAACAACTGGACTTGTCAGAGCCTCAGGAAAATGACAGGCTCGCAGCTTCCCTGAGAGTTCCCTAAACAAGCTTCAGCCAAACCAGGGGCTGGAAATCCTCAAATGGAGGAGCTGAGACAGCTCTTAACTCGCTCTTATTCAAGGACCAAGTGAAAGAGCCAGTTATAGCCCCACCTGAGATCACCTCCAGAAGGAAATTAGCTGTGGGAGCATCCCCCCAGGCACAACGCAGTGCACTGGGGCCACACTCAGGTTGCTTTCAGGCAGCTTTTCTTGAAAACCACGAGGACTTCCGTGCTTCTGTGACCGTTGTCTTCACTGTCTCCAGGAATCTGCAGGATAGCTGTGCCCTGTGATACCACTGCTGGACCACTCACCGATAATTTTGCTTCTCTGGCCAAGGAGTTTAGTTATATTTCAATATTTCAAAGGACTGGGAGGGGAGAAGAGGTGGTCACATCTGCTATCCTTGAGCATCTCCTTCAGCTTTGCTACCTCTGGACTATCCCCCTCACCTCAAATCCCAGCGTGGACTGAAAATTGAATGTGCCAAGCACTTCAAAGGGCCCCTGAGGCAAAGGCAGTCAGTTCCCCAGCTCCACACCAAGCCAAAAGAAGCATCTGTGAAACCACAGACTTCATATAAGCTTTCTACTAGCCATTCATTGACTACAAAGCTTGAAACAGAGCTGGGATGTTGAGACTGCCGAAATAAAAAACTGAGCAAGTGTTGGCTGGCTTCAGATCCTGCTGCCACTGCTTGGGCTGGATTGTAACGAGCTGCACGTTTCGAGAGGAAGGGCTGAGATCAGCCCGGTGCAGAGGCACAGCCAAGGAGTTCAGTTGGAATCAAGGAGTTACAAGGCCCCGGGTTGCTTGGGAGCTGGGCAGGGGCCGGTGGCAGCAGTACGAGGTGGGCTGACCTCTGGGTGGCACGTTGTGCCTCGATTTGCCCATTGGTATGGCAGTCACAGCACGGTGCTCAGGGACCAGCGGCTCAGAGACTGCAGAGGCCACAGGAAGTTTATTTGCAACGTCATCACAGGATGATAATGAAGGCGCTGCAGTTCAGGGGGTAATTAAAATCCACTGTCTCATTACTGACAATACTCCAATTACATCCCACCACGGTGATGTTCTGCATAATATAAGGCCAGTGGTTTCAGATACTCGGTTTGTATCCAGCAAAGGCAGAACGTTGTAATCGGCACTTGGGAGACAAAGCTGAGCCAGACAGGACCACCTACAAACGAGACAGCTACCAAAATCCAGCGGCTCCTTCCTCTAGCACTCTCACCATTTCCTCCCGGGTCACCACTTCTCCTTCGCCCACGCTGGTGTCCCGGGGCTGCATCTCCAGCACGACGCGGAAGAGCCTCTCTGAGGTCTGGGTGAGGAAGCCGATCTCAGCGTTGGGGTGGAGGCCGTACAGGTAAGGAGACTCCGGAGGCAAGGCGTCGTCTACGTACTGCGCAGAGAAATGCAGGGTCAGGTTAGACACACTTTGCCTGCAGAGGCCCAGGCTGAGATCGCTCTGCTTGTGACTGAAACACCAGTGACCTGATGGGAGGAAGGAGCGTACGATGTTTACAGAACTGCTTCTACTCCTGTGTGAAGATGTAGTAATTGCTAAAGTTTGGCTTGGCTACAGGTCACCAGCCTGGACCTCCTCTAGCAATTACCCGCTGTGCGTTTCAGCATCGATATCCTGAAGTCTCTTGTGGGAATTTACCCTCCAGTAGTTAAGTTTGATGAACAAAACCAGCCTCATGTCTGTGTACGAACAGATGAGACCAGCAAGTAGATCAACAAGATCCCTCAGCGTTTCTCATCGAAACTGATGATAAAAGGAGCTTGAAAGGGCCATTTCAGCAAACAGCGAGTAGAGCTAATTTTCCAGGAGCCTCGCTCAAGTCTCAAGAACCAATACAGTTGTTCTATTCGTGCATGAACAGAATGAGCCCATGATGAAGTAGCAAATTACCATTAGCCTTGGTTCATCCAAGGGAATGCTGGAACGTCTACAGAAACAGAACATAATGCGGAATAACAGGAGGTGTTTCGAAACACCGCAGCCCTCACACTGCCTCCTAAGACAGATTTTAGGGCAGTTACGGAAGACATTATGTTTATGTGTATAAATAATGCCAGAAAACAAACAGCTTACCTGATGATACCCATTATAGTCCATGTTTCCTGGGAGGGGAAATCCTGGAGCAAGGAAGAGTTCTCCCTCCAGCATTTCTGGCTTAATAAATTCTTCCAAATAGGTTTTGCAAAGCCGCCTGTCCCAGTCGTCCGTAATGTGACCTCCGTACATAATCTCACCAAAGAGGTAGCGTAAATCATCATACGGGACCTGGGGAATGAACCAGGAGGGCACGAAGGAGGTCAGACAGCCGGAGCTCCACCAGCCCCGGCACTGAGCCGAGGTTACAGCACTCAGCACCGCCCCGCACAGTGCGTGCTTCCCCTTCACTAGTTCACTTCTCTGAGCAAACAAACATTAGGTAGTAGTTAAATCCTGCCCAAGGAGAACCGGATCACAGCAGAGATTTTGTGCAGCTTCCCACTGAAATGCAAATTTATTCTACGCTCTGTTAAACCAAAGACTATGAAGTACTTTCCATGAATAAAGACCACAGGCACTACCTGCTAGGGTTTGCAAAGTGCTACAGATGTGAGTGGCGCTGAAGCTTCCCTCCTCACCACAAAGCTACACTGACCCGTGACAGTATCAAACCAGAGAGACCGAGGAAATGGCATTTACGGGTGTCTCAGGAGCTTCAGCACAGGAGTCCCTCACTGGTGGTTAAAAGCCACCGACCCACCCACCTTTGACTCACGCACCTTTGAGCTGGCCTCCAGGTAATTGTACAGCACGTTCACAGAGATAGTGAGGTCTCCAGTGTTAAAAGGGTAGGAACGGTTCCAGCCTTGGGGGCCAAACTTGCGCCTTTCTGCCACCACAGCATGGAAATAGCAGAGGGCAAAGAGGATGCTCTTGAACTCGTGCTCCCGTGTGCACATCTCCAGGGTATCCTGCAAAACAGGCAGAGAGGGGAGGCTGAGTGAGTCCACGCTGCCCAGACTCAAGAGCTCTCGTGGCCTCCCAAACCCACCCAGCTCTGGACAGGGGTGAATCGATTTGTCCCATCCATTCAGTTCTGCATAGCAAACGCATCCATTAATTTTCTAAGTTGGAGGCTTCGCGTTGCAAATTTATTGGCAAATCCTGATGCCTATTTTGCGAATTAATATTTTCTTTTCCACCCCAAAGTGGCTTCGCACAGGAACATGCTGACAGCCAGGAAGGGAAGGACACCCACCCAACGCCCCATCACCTGCACGTCTCCCACATCCCATGTCAGAGGTGGAGAGAGGGACCACACAGGGCAAGTGGCCAGCAGTAGGACTGGGACCGCAGTCCTGAGCAAGACACCTGCTGAAGGAGGACGCTACCTGGAAGAAGCAAAGCCCATCCTGTCCCTTGAGCACAGAAGCTTTCCTTGGGGCAGTGTTCCTTTGTGCTGCAGGGCTGAAGCAGCAGGGGTTTATCCCAGCCAGGCTGTGCTCCCTCCCACTGCTGCGACCCTCTGCACAAAGCCGCCCGGCCGCGGGCTCCAGAAGTATATTCGCTGACAGCATGACCTTGTGCAGTGCAGCACACTAAAGCAGGGGTGCAAGAAACTGCTAAAAACCCAAGCAGCGGAGATCAAACACTTGCAAAAAAAATCTCATGCAGCCCTTTAAAGCCAGCACAGCAATGGTGGTGCTTAAACTTTGAGTATCTACAACCTAATAGGCAGAATCGTGATGTTGGAGGTGGAGAGCTGGGAGCCCGAGTCATTTAATCAATGAAAATGAACAAGGGGAACCAGTCTCCAAAAGAATTCTGAATGGTGCCGAGGGTGATGTCTCGGCAGGCGGGCACCAAGGGGAGGCCATGCCTGCCTGTTCCCAGCAGCGTGAGCATCAGTGTAATGGGAGAGAAGGGGTGATGGGCTGGAGCTGTGTGCATGGCATGAGGCTGCACCCCAGCTCTCGCAGGGGAAGCTGACCTCCCTTCTTGTGGCTGAAGCCAGGCAGAGGTTTGCACAGCTCTGGCCCTCGCTCTGCATTGGCGAGAGCAGTGTGGCCGGGCAGCGGATCCCCTGGCCCATGGCAGGAACCTGATGGGATCTCCCACTGTCAAGAGCACAGATGTTCCCAGACCTCTGAGATGAACATGCTGGGAAGGGCCTTCCTGCACTTTCACCCATGTCTGTGCAAACCCTCCCCAAGGAACAGCATGTCCAGGGTCTGGTAGCTCTGACCTGCACAGCTAAGCAAGCGGGTGAGTAAGAAGGGAGTAGCTACACCAGTCCCTCCATCCTGCCTCCCCAAGAACAGCCTCTTTAAGTCCACTCTGTCATGTACCAAAGACTACAAAGAGCAGCCATGTGACTTCCCTTCATTAATTTTATCTTAAAACCCCACAATGTTAGACCTCCAATCAGCTGGGGAGCATGAGAGCCAAGGGTCTGCGCTGAGAAGGGGAGATCTGTTACTCTAAAGTGTGCAAGACATTGACTAACTCCACAGGATACCCAAGAACACCCCAGCCCTGTTTTCCCCGGGATTAGTCAGCACTCTTACCCCCTTCATTATCAGCAGCCTGATGAAGAACTGGTTCAAACGTGCTGAGCACCTTTCTCATCAGAGAAAACACCCCAGGACTTCAAGGGGAGCTTGCCTGAATGAACACTGAGTAAGAACCCAGCTCAGACTCATTCAGCCTCTCCATTTACTTGTGCTTTTTTCTTCGGATACAAAGCAGAACAATATTCCCCTCGCAGAACAATGGGCCTTCTTTGTAGCTTTCAGCTGAAAGCTATATTTGAACATCCATTCTGTATAAAGCAGGGAAATGAGGTGTAAAGGGGTCCCACCCACTCGCTCCAGGGTTTCTGATAAGAGATGGTTTATAATACACCAGCGATTTAGAAAATGCTAATTACTATCGGATTGAAATGAGCAGAGGCAGGATGAAAATGTTACTTGGGGTGAAGGTTCTCCCCTCCCTTGCTCTCCAAGATGTTTCATAGAGTTCAAGATGATGAATGACAGTAGATAAAAATGGAATAATCTCCCCTGACTACTCGCATTAATCCTCCGTGGTGCTCCCCGCCGCACCCGCTCGGCAGCGTTAGCTCCTGCACTTAAGGTTCCTCCATACCAACATCTAAGTGCAAAAATAGTTGTGAGCTGCCCCCATTTTTCTGCCCCATGGACCAGTGCCTGGGGTCCACAATAGGCTGGGGTTGCTCTTGCTTGGTCCGCAGTGACGAGAGGGTGTATGGAGAAAACAGAAAGTGATGCTGAAAGGTTTGCCCTGTGTGTTCCTGGCACAGGCACTGGTGGAGCGGAGAGGCCGTAGTAATCTCAGCGCTAGTGATCCAAAAATGGCAGTCCAAGGGGTGACGGTACCTTCAGGCCCTTCTTGGTTTAACAGCCAGGGTCTTGCTGTGAGAGCTCGGCGTTTCAAGGCACCGGCGGTGTGTGAATGAAGGTAACGAGCGCTCAGGGCAGCAGGACGCAGTGGTCTGTGTCTCTGGGAAAGGCATCACCACCAACGCGAGCAGTTAGCCCTTGGCCTTCTGTGTCACGCAGAAAATGGGGTCAGCAGAAGCACAGCCACCTCCAGCAGCAAGATGCCAGGCTCCAGCACGCCTTGTCACACAGGCTGTGCCCTGGGCAGCCGCCGGCGCTTGACCCGTGCTCCCCTGCTCCTGGCAGCCTCCTGCCCTGCGGTGCCCAGAGCTGCAAGCAGGGCCATGAAGCTGGCTCAACTCCGCACTGTGTTACGATGACTCTAACGCTAATCCGTACCCTCCGCAACACCAAGAGAAGAATATTTCCCCTCATTTTCACACATTTCACTTTTGTGTCACCTGCACAAGGGACTGGGCTGCAGTTCCAGCACAGAGAGCAGGGATGGTGTCTGCTGTAACAGGAGCGTGAGTATGTGGTCACCATGTCATAAAAGGAACAAGCAACCTGCCATCAGCCGTTCTCGTGGGCCAGCAGTTCTCAAGATGGCCTGCTTTACCCTCGGCTGGCAAAGCAAGTCCTCCCTGCTGGGAGATTTCAGCTCTAATTTGCAACACTTCTGCTGTCAGTAAGGTTTTGAGCCTTTGGGCACACACCACCACATCCCCCTGAGCTGCTCTGAGGAGCGATGGGGGATGTGATCATACCAGCAGATCTGAACCTCCAACCCCGGTTCAAAAGAAGGGCACAAAACCGAGGGTGAACCTGCTTGCCTTTGGGTTTAGATGTAACTCACCAGCCCAAAAAGGAGCAACACAGACACAGAAATCAAGATGAAAATGACAAAAGTCTCCTGAACTGCATTCAGCCTTTCTAAGGATCGTACGTTGGTGAGAAAATTATTAAAATGGGCAGAAGTCTGATCTGCCCTGACCTTTCTGCAGGAAAGAGGCTGTTTGAGATTGCCTGAGTCCTCTCTGGGGAAAATCAGTGCTGAGAAGGAGATCTCTGCCCAGCTCCTGGACTAGAGAGGAGGGGGTTGCTGGATGCAGAGGCTACACGATGCAAAGTGGCAATGCCCACCCACGTCACGCTCCACGTGGGCTCCAGCAGCTCCAAGCCGAAGTGCCGGCCAGCTGCCGGAATGAGCCCCACCGCACTCCTACCTGGTTGAAGTTGTCGAGGGCTTTGTGCAGGTTAGCATGCATCCCAGTCGGGGCCTCGTTGGTGATTTTGATGGAGTTCTCCAGGATGCCCTGGGGAATGATGTGGCTGTCCACGGAGGGGGCTGGCTCCGCGCTGATGAAGACACGGAAATCCTGGTGGCTGCCCTCACTGTGCTGCTCTAGCTTCTTCTCCAGAGAACTCAGCCACTTGGCCACCAGGTGAATGTTCTGTCAGGGACAAAGGGGACACGGCTTCATCATCACACCCCCGTCATTTACCCCCACGCTGAACAGGCACCAAATCCATCACACCATGGAATGGCACCCGTCAAGGCCACACTCTAGAACTTGGGATTTGTCCCATTCACAGCCCCAAGAGTCCAGTTACATTGAGGACACTTTAAAATCCAAAATAGTCAGTATAAAATGCCAGCACTGCAGGAAGCTGCTCTTGGGTTGCTGACAATCTTCTCCTTGTTACAGCAATATATGGCTGCTGAAGTGGAGTTATTTCCCCAGATCTACCGAGCTCAAATGAAAACGTTTGTTCATTTTTAACAGAACGAGGCCCCTGGATACCAGTTCCTGAGAAAAGAAGTCAAGCAGGTGGTTTTACAAAGACCTTTAACATAAAATACTTATTTATTCATGCAACTAATTAGACATGACAGAAAATGAAGCAATATTAAGCAGAGACGGTGAAATCCATGAAGAACAAGCCTCAGCTTTTCAGCCAGAGTCCTCTAAAGTGTTGTTACAGTTTTCAGGCAAGAAAACCTTTTTTTTTTTTAATGTTAGGAATGAGGCAGGTGATCCCAGCAGGGCTTTGTGGGCTAAAACCACCCTCATTATAAAGTTAGGTGTGTGCTCCATGCCGACGGTGTTAACGGGCGCTCTGGAAGGTGATTTATCCCACCCAAAGACGGGACGAGGAGCTTGCTAAACTTCAATTAAAAGCAGCCGCCAAAAAGATAAACTGCTTGGAGGTGGCGAGGAAATGACATAAAGAAACCACATTAGGGGCTTCAAATAAATATATACCACCTATAAAAAGGACCAGAAAGGAGCTGGTGGTTAAATAGCAGAGTAATGGAGACTATTAGGAGTGAAATGACACTCTGCAGGAAGTGGAGATTGAGTCCAAATGAGGAAAACAGAAAACAGCACAAAACCCAGTCATGGTAAAGCCAAACAATTGTTTAAGAAGCAATATTCTGAAAACAATAAAACCTTTCCTTTATAATAAAACAGCCTTTCCCAGAAACCAGAAACCTTCCTGGGAGCCTATAAAACTAAAAGACAGTTAAGGTGTACAGGTGCCCAAGAAGGGCAAGACCACCACAAAGCAGGTCCCCTTTGCAGGGATGTTCGCTGCAGAGCTGGGCTGCATGGTGGTGCCACTCAAACGTTGAGGCTGGAGACACCTCTGGAGATCATCCGTCCAACCCTCCTGCTCAGCGCAGGGTCAGCCACAGCAGGTTGCTACCTGTATCCGGTTGGGGTATCTCCAAGGGTGAAGCCTCCTCAACCTGTCTGGGCAACCTGTGACAGTTCAACCACCTCAGTAAAAAACAAAATTAACATAACACAAACCCAAACCAAAATAAAATAAAACAATAATGTTCCAGGAAAATCTGTATTTTAGTTTGTGCCCATTGCCTCTTCCACTGGACACCACTATGACGAGTCCAGCTCCATCTTCTGTACGCCCCTGCCATGAGAGATTTAACCACCCTGATAAACCCCCCTGAGCTTTTTGAGGTTAAACAACCCCGGCACCCTCAGTCTCTCCCTGTTTCGCAGATCACAGAACCATCAAGTTGGAAGAGACCTTTAAGATCATCGAGTCAACCATTCCCCCAGCAGTGCCAGGTCCCCACTGACCCCTGTCCCTCAGCAGCACCTCCACACGGCTGGGAAACCCCTCCAGAGATGGGGACTCCACCACTGCCCTGGGCAGCCTGTTCCCAGGCTTCATGACCCTCTCTGTAAAGAAGTTTTCCTGGTATCTAACCTAGATCGCCTGTGGTACAACTTAAGGCCATTTCCTCTAGTCCTGTCGTTTGTCACATGGGAGAAGAGACTGACTCCCACCTCACTCCAACCTCCTGTCAGGGAGTTGTCAGAGCCAGAAGGTCTCCCCTGAGCCTCCTGTTCTCCAGGCTCAAACGCCCCAGGTCCCTCAGCTGCTCCTCAGCGCACTTGCTCTTGAGACCCTGCACCAGCTTCGTTGCCCTTCTCTGGACACTCTGCAGATTCTCAAGGTCCTTCTTGAAGTGAGAGGCCCAAAACTGGACACAGTACTCAAGATGTGGTCTCACCAGTACTGCGTATGGGAGGAAAATCACTTCCCTGCTCCTGCTGGCCACAGAAGTGCTGGTACAAGCCAGGATGCTCACTGGCCTTCTTGGCCACCTGGGCACACTGCTGGCTCACATTCAGTCAGCTGTCACCAACACCCCAACCCCTTCAGCACTGGCAAGACTCTTAAACTGAAGTAGCAGATTTTTCTTGAAAAACTGATAAACTAGCAATAACAACAGATGGTGTCCACCTTAAAGAAAAACAGATATGCAAGTGCTTCATTGCTCCCCAGTACGCACTGGGCAAACTGGCAAGGGCTCTAATAAACCATGGATTAACACACAAACAGCGTGAGTTAGAGAAAACCAGGAATCTAAAATTCCCAACCCGTTTTCAATAGCTAACGGGGATTTCTGAGTCTGAGCTTGCCACCATAAACTCCTCTTGCAGGTCGGGAGAGGTGAGCTCTGTCAGGCAGCTCATTACACCAGCTTTGAGCGTTGACCTGGACGGTGGAGAGTTGCCCCCACAGGGCCAGTGTGTCTCCACAGTGACCAGTAGTATTGCAGGTAAGAGGGAAGGCGTCACTGGCTGCCAAACAGTTAAGCCACAGCAGGTGGGAAGCGACTGATGGAGTTTGAGCTATTCACCGTATTCAAAACCCACCCGAAAGAGCAAATGATTAGTGAGCTGACAGAATTAGTCATCAGCCAAGGTAATTTCACGAACTGAAAATCAAACGTGGTGGAGAAGCGGGAGCATGTCATCACTCTGTGTGACTGGCAGTGATACGGCAGGAGAACGTCAGTGTTGACAGATGCAAAGTAACGTGCACGGCCAACAACCCTGGCTATAGACATAAACAAGGATGGGTTTGGAATCAGCTATTACCACTCAAGGAGGAGATCTCGGCGTCTTATGGTTGTTTCCTGCAAGTAACAATTCAGTGCTTAACAACATGAAAACAATCACAGGTCAGCAAAGGAACAGGGAATAAAGCTGCAAATGTTATTACGCCACTCCAGAAATCCATGGTGGGCCTTCTGCTTGGAAACAACACCCGCTTCTCACTTCTCCACCCCCAGAAGGGCGCAGCTTCCACGCCAGGAGACTCTACACTGATACGCCCCTGCCAGTGTGGAGAGAGAGGAGCTGAGGGTGAGTGAAGAACAAAGAGGGAGGATGAACAGAACAGGCTGCGAGTTCAAAAGGAGTAAGTGGAAGCACTTATTGTCATATAAGACGTAACTAAACTGAATTTATCGCCTCAGGGTTTTGTGGAGGTTGAGAGAGTTGTAGAATGAAGCTGAGCTTAGATTCATGGAGAGGAACATCACTGCACTCTTGTAGCGTTTATACAACCCTTCCCTCACATTCCGGATGTGCCTTCTCCCAGTCTGGGAACTGGGCTGGCCGCACTTTGGTCTGTCCCAGTAGGGTGCTTTTAGAGACACGTAAGAACATCAACGGAGCTCCTTCATGGGAGGGACAGAGAAACCCTCTGCCGGCTTTTCTGTTGGAGGTTTCAGATGCCTCTCATGAGTTGTTTACAGAGAGATCCCAGGATGAGCAGTTGCAGAAAAGGAAAAGCTGAGGTCCTGCAGGCGTGGGCTGGGACAGAGCGGTGGCTGCTGGTGCAGACTGTGATCAGTACTTGCAAATTCTGGAGGGATAGAGGCAGGAAAATGGTGATAAATCTCTCCAGAGGAGCTGGGGTGCCTCAGCAGAGCAGACACTGAGTCCGGAGCCACATCCAGAAACAGGCCCCTTTGCACATCAGTGACTGTCCTTGCAGGTGCCATGTCCTTGCCAAGTCCTGGGTGCAGAAATCGGTGTCACCTCTCACTCTTGTAGAAGGATCCTGCTGAGGCATGGCACTTCTACATTTGGTGTCTCAACGACACTTTTTTTTTCGCCCTATAGTTACCATGGTGAAGGCCGACTTCTAGATTCCTACCAGTGACAGCAGTGAACGGTGAGCTGAGCCTTGGCTCTGCGAGCAATGCCACCCGCCT
>NW_010417998.1:142655-147189 GCF_000710305.1 Buceros rhinoceros silvestris | reverse complement strand
CCCCCGCCTCAGCAAGCGGCTGGCGTGGCAGGCACGCTCACCTCCTCCAGAGAGGAACTCCCTTCTGCAGCGTCACAAAGCAGGAGCTCCAGCCAGTTCTTGGCTGCACAAGCACAACTTCAGTCCGAGTCGCCTTCACAACGGCTTTACGTCTCTGGATCCCCACCAGTTTTCAAGAGTACTGGATACAGCTATGTCTGAGCACAGATGTCTGCAGCTGGACTGCTCATCCCACCAGAGAGTCCTGGGAAAGGCAGGTCATCTCATCCTAAACCAGCCATGGGCAGTAGAGCCAAGGGATCACTGGTGAGAGCACCCAGCTCCGCCCCTGGCCTGGAGAAGGGGACTGCGGCAACTGGGTCAGGTGCAGTAGTTCTATTACAGGCACCTGAAGGTAGAGGACAAGTGGTGCTTTCAGAAGCCTTCTAGTGACACAGGCGATGGATGACTCTCACTGGCTGTGGGAGCATCAAAAAGTAACACAGCAAGTGTGCAACAACGCTCTCAAGACTGTAATGTCTTTTAAAAACAGGCACTTAACTATTTCTATTTTCCTCCCTCTGTGGTTCTGGGTACAAAGTGTACCAAGAACTCAGGAAAAGCCCCTGTGTGCCTCTCTCCTTGCCCAAGACCTCTGTGTTTAGATGTAAATACCACATTCTCTGCTGTTTGGTGACTTCAGCATTGCCCTGTTCTGCTCAAGACTTTATGAGACTGTCTTGATGCCCTAAGTCAAATAAATTACTAGACAACCCTGCCAGAGGTCAGGCCTCTGTCTCTGAGACGGCAGCTGCTTCAGAAACGTGAGTCAAGAGGATTTTTGTTTGGGGAAGCCGTGAGCACTGAGCACCCCCAGTCCTGTTCACAGGCTGGGAACACCATTTCTTACTCAGAACTGCAGGAATCCAGTCTCCTTCCCTGAAAGGGTTTAGGGTTCTGCTCATGCTGCATGGATTAGTGGAGTTTGGGGTGTGGGGGGAGACAAGGAGGAGACGACTGAGCAAAGGAATCCCAGAATCATCTGCTTGGAAGAGACCTGTAAGATCATTGAGTCCAACCGTTCCCCCAGCACTGCCAGGGTCCCTGAACCATGTCCCTCAGTGCCACATCTACACATCTGGGAAACCCCTCCAGGGATGGGGACTCCACCAGTGCCCTGGGCAGCCTGTTCCAATGCTTCACAACCCTCTCTGTGAAGAAATTCTTCCCAACATCCAACCTCAGCCTCCCCTGGCACAACTTGAGGCCATTTCCTCTTGTTCCTGGGGAGAAGAGACCAACCTCCACCTCACTACCATGTCCTTTCAGGTAGTTGTAGAGAGCAATCAGGTCTCCCCTGAGCCTCATCTCCTCTAGGCTAAACAACATCGAGTCCTTCAGCCGCTCCTCAGAAGATTTGTTCCCCAGACCCTTCACCAGCTTCGTAAATCGTGTTCTGGGGAAGCGCTGCTTTGTCGTAAGCAATGACCGTGTGACGAGCAGTAGACAAGACGCAATGACATCTGACTGCCGATGCCCCAGTGCCTGCCTGATGCATTCAGGATTTCAAAAGCCAAGGTAATCCCCAGAGTCCAGACAACCAACTCACTCTAAAACCACAAGTCAATACTGAAGTAGGAGTGGCTGTAAACCTGTAACCTCAGTGTTTCAAACAGCCACTGCAATTGAGTAATACAGGAAAGAGCTCCACGGAACAGCAGAAGAAATGTTGTACATAGAGTATCACTTTAATCATAGACTACGTACCTGACCTTCAGCATTTTCATCTTTAATTGGTAGTTTCTTCCCACATCAGCTTTTGTGGTGTTAGATGGCTGAAAAATAATTGTTTTCGCTCGTGTTGGCACGACACCAATGATCATTATTTGTCACCATCGCTGCCTTCTAATAGCCAATTTTGGGAATATTTCTAATCTAATGATAACTGAGTGCATTTGTATACTGGCCTTTGGTGATGGAAGGGATGGAAGAGAGGAATATGTGCTGCAAAACACAGGCTGCTACTAAGAATTCATGACTTGATTAAATGAAGCTGTCTGCAAAACAGAGAGAGGGGCTGTGGAGGGGTCCATGGGAAGGAAACTGCACACATTAACTCTCAGCAGTCAGGGAACGTGTGACAGAACATGGCTCATGACAACTTAGGTGGTCCTAATAATGGAACGATACATTGATTATCAATGATGATGTAAAACAGACAACACTGCATTAACACCAATCACAGCTAAGCTACATGTTGATTGAAGAAGCACCTCTTCTTTGAAATCTGTCTCCAGTTTCATGGGCCACCTCTAGATCTTATTGCAGGATCACAGAAACATCTGATTAGAAGAGACCTTTAAGAACCTTGAGTCCAACCATTCACCCTGCACTGCCAGGGTCTGTAAACCATGTCCCTCAGCACCACCTGAACATGTCTGTGAAACCCCTCCAGGGGTGGGGACTCCACCACTGCCCTGAGCAGCCTGTTTCTGCTCGACCACCTTCTCTGTAAAGAAATTGTTCCCAGAATCCAACCTCAGCCTCCCCTGGCACAACTCAAGGCTGTTTCCTCTCATTCTGTCACTTGTTCTTGGGGAGAAGAGACCAACCCCCACCTCACTCCAACCTCCTGTCAGGGAGTTGTCAGAGCCAGAAGGTCTCCCCTGAGCCTCCTTTTCTCCAGGCTCAACCCCCCTAGGTCCCTTAGCACTTGTGCTCCAGACTCTTCACCAGCTTTGTTCAGGAGAGAGAGGATAATCCAGCCTGTCCACCTTCCTTCAGCTCAGAGCTTCACGCATGCCCAACACACTCTCCATACACCACACAGAACAGTTTACACTGCACCAGTTTTATGTCCTCCTCATTCCTTAGGACCCCCTGAAGACGCCTCTACCCAGGACACAGGAAGGTAGTTCATTGCTCTATGACATTTTTTTCTCAGCCAGCTGTTGAAGACAGTGAAAGAGCTGTTGTGCAAGGGTAGAAGCCAACTCCCCAGCATCTCTGTTCAGAGCTCTCATCTAGTCCGTGCTGCAGGCAGAAATAGGTGAGGTCTCCAATCCATTATCTGCTTTTTGAAATGTCTCCCAATGGCCACTGCCCACCGCCACAGGACCTTGCCTCATGTTATCTCCCCACTTGGTGTTACAGAGTACAAGTGACTGAGCGCAGATACCGCAGGAGGAGGCTCTGCGGCAAGAGCTGGGCTAGGGTGCAACGTGCAGGAACGTGGGAGCACCAGCGGCTGCTGATTGGGACGTCGTGGGAGCACTAGGGGCTGCTGTTTGGGAAGTCACTTCCCCACCGCCACAGGACCTTGCCTCATGTTATCTCCCCACTTGGTGTTACAGAGTACAAGTGACTGAGCGCAGATACCGCAGGAGGAGGCTCTGCGGCAAGAGCTGGGCTAGGGTGCAACGTGCAGGAACGTGGGAGCACCAGCGGCTGCTGATTGGGACGTCGTGGGAGCACTAGGGGCTGCTGTTTGGGAAGTCACTTCCAAGCACCTCTGTGTGTCTGTACTTCACAAGGCAGAACATATATCACAGGATGCAAGTGTTGCTATGGGAACCATCAGAAATAGCTCCACTTACATCTCTATGAACCAGCAGACACTCCACAACGTGTTCTCTTTGCTGACAGCAACTGGAGACCCTTCACATCTCTGAAAGTGGCTCTCTCCTCCACACCTTATCACAAATCACCTCCCGGAGCAATGAGAATGAGTTGTTTTCACAAAGCCTCGTTCTCTGGTGAGGTGCTCTCAGAGAAGAGTCGTTGCTTTTACAGTAAATCTGAAAGCTCAGCTCTACAGCCCAGAGCCAGCCCAGCACGGGAACACTCCCTGCATCGTCTCAGGGTGTAAAGAAGGGCAGGGAGGGGGCACTGCAGAGAGTCTCTTCCCTTTGCCATGCTTAATCTCAACGGCAGTGGGAGTTTTCACCACGTGGGAAGATGCCACACGTACTGGAACTGCTCCATCCTTCCACTGGCACCCTGTGATCATGTGGGCACTGCCGCAGGGCTCAGAGACCAAACGGGAGGAGCACAGCCCCTACCACCAACACCTGCTCGTACATCTACGAGATCAAGCTATTTCTGCACAAGAAGTTTGCTGTTGCTCGATGAGGAGAGAGGTCATCTCAGAGTTCTGGGAGCACCAGAGAAGTTTTACCCCGTCTCTGGTGTGTGCTCTCCCCTAGCTGAGAGTTACGACAGCCAACTGACCCAAGGTGCCCCACTTGGCAGGCGGCGAGGGCTGCATCACAGTCGCCGGTATGCGAAGTCCTTGGATTTCAGCAGTAACACCCTGAGGCTTTTTCAGACCTTCCTCTGTGGTTACACTTAACAGGGAAGAACACATTTGATCCTTGCAGTCTGCACTGAGCCCTCCCTGGGATCCCCATCAAGCTTCGCCACACGCAGCTGGGGTTGGGGGATGACAGCAATTCACCCTGTGATTTCACCAACACAGGCACAGAAGCAGCTCTGCTCTGGCTATACAAGTACCTGTTTGTAGATGACGGAGTTACTTAGTTTGGCCCAGCAAACA
>NW_010417998.1:136879-142549 GCF_000710305.1 Buceros rhinoceros silvestris | reverse complement strand
CGGTTCAGACCATGATGGCACCTCTCCGCCTTTTGCTGCGCTAAAACTATGCGACTCTCCCAAGTTCTAAAGACAATGTTGGAGCTTATCTTATCAAATTTCACTTTGTAAGATGCAGAGGTAGGTAGTGATGAGCAGATGGAATGCACAGCAAAGGGCAACTGCTTGATTAATCTCAAAAAACAGAGAAAAACAAACTTGATTTTCAGAAGGACTCCATTACATTTGTGTTTTAACTCAAAATAGTCCTGATGCAGAGGTTTCCAGAGCAGCTGTATAACAAAACTGGGACTGCAGCAGTTATACAGGTATGAAAGCCCAACAGCAACTCAGTTCCATCCCAGATCGATATTTGGATTACCTGCTGGTCTGTAAGCGATTCGCAATTGGAAAAACTTGGGAATGGCTGTTGTGACGTGAGGCAGGACAGAAAATAGCTGCCTGAAATCCAATACCATTCTCCATCAGAGTATCTGCCCAAAAATCACGAAGGAGAACTGGAGGCAGGTCTTCCTCCTGTTATATATATATATACACCCAGGAATGAAAGGATCCTGTGGCTGGGAGGAAAATCAGTCTCTTCTTTACTGAAGTAGAGGCTGAGTGCCAAATGCTTCTGCGTGCCTTGAATGGACATTGTGCCTCACACCCGCCAATAAACCTCTCCTGCTTGTAGCTACAGCTGGTTGTGCAGCGCACAGAAAAAGGCTCCATTGTATTTGTGACTCGATAAGAAGGGCTCTGCCAATGTCTGAATCTCACACAGCTCTGCTCTAGCAGCTCACTGTTCAATTCTGTATGTGAACCCGACTCAGCGAAGCAAAAACCTATGAGAATGGAAAGATGCTCAAGAATTAAATTAATTTGGTGGCAAAGAGAGGGAAGTGACATTCTGGGTAATGGATGAAGACTACAGTTAAACTGGGAACATCCAATGTCTGAACCTTTCCCTGAACAGTTCGTTCAGACGGTCATCTGTAAATGCGTGAACAGATTTCACTGATTGTTTGTCATTAGGCTGTAAACACCATCTGATGACTGTGATGGTCAATGTCTTAGCAAAAAGCTTTCCAGTAGGCCCAGAGAGGGAAACACAGTTTATGCTCGTCACAGCTTAGTGCTCCCTGATGGGCAAAGCTCGTTCCTCCCCACACAAGGGAGACTACACACAGCAGAGAAATCACATTCATGGCTGACTTCACCGTGGGAAAGCAGAGATCACGGAATCACTGAGGTTCGAGACACCTCTGGGGATCATCTAGTCGTAACCTTCTGTTCAAACCAGGGTCAGGTAGAGCAGGTGGCCCAGGACCATGCTCAGCTGGGTTTGGGATATCTCCATATCAGATCCCTGAAATGCCACAGTCTGCTCTCCTGAAATCCAGGCTCATGCTCTTTCTTTTTTCTTTGTTCCCTCCTCTCAGGATCCTGATCCCCACCATCTCATGGTCACTGCAGCCAAGGCTGCTCCTGACCTACACATTGACAACCGGTTTTCCTTGTTTGGGTGCATCAGCTCCAGCAAAGAACCTCTCCTCAACAGCCCCTCAATCGTCTGTACCAGGACTTTGTCATCAATGCACTCCAGAAACCTTCTGGATTGCCTGAGCCCTGCTGCGTTATCCCACCAGCAGATGTCAGGGTGGTTGAAGCCTCACCATAAAGATCACAGCCCATGAAAGTGAGGCTTCTTTCAGATGTCTGCATGCTATATGACCTACTTGCTCTTCCTGATCAGGAAGTCTGTAGCAGAAACCCACCACCACAACCACAGATTGACCTGCCAACTAATGCTGACCCACAAGCTCTCAGCTGGCTCCTCACCCACCCCCAGGCACTCCTGCAGCACTCAGTCACATGAGCTACCCCAGCACCCCAATGAGACCGCAGTCCTGCAACTGCCCGCAGAGCTGTAGTTCCTCCTGTTTGCTCCCCGTGCTGCGTGGACGCTGCTGAAGCTGTCCTCGGTGCAGTTGCACGTGACCCCTACCGAGGCAAACAGGTCTGGGGGGGAAGCCAGGCTCTCCACACAGATACTCTAGGCAGGGTTTTTTTTTTCCCCACACTTCATCGGTCAAAACGTTTACAGACTCAGTTGGTTACCTCTGCTTCCCCTAGTGTGCCTGGAGAGAAGATCCCTCAGCAGAGACCCTTCCTACCTAGGAGCTGATCAATCATTCTTTCAGTGCCCACAGCTATTCACAGGAACCCAGTTTACAACAGGCACATCGTATAAATCAGGTTTATTCTGTTCTCACCTTGCCTAATGTTTGCAAGATCTCCCGTGAGCTCCCCCTCTGGTACTACCTACTTTCATTCAGCTGAAGCAGCACACACTGTGATGTGAAGTGCCTACAAAATCAGGACAGCAGGAAAGACAGGAAATAAGACATAACCCCCACGCTATGAGCTCGGCCATAAGTGCATTAAACACCCTCTCAAGAACATTTAGGGCTTTGCCACCTCTGGGGAGGTTGTGCTGGACCTTCGCTGCTCAGTCAGCCAAAGAACCTTCCACTCGCAGTTCACACCTGCCATTTTCACGGCAGGAATGTTCCCCACCTGAAGCAGCTCTTCTCTGTTACTAGTTGCTGAGCACGTGACCTTGCTCCCGTGGCTGTTCCTCGGGAGTTCTGCCAGCAACATCCAGCTTCTGCAGCTTCTGTGTTGCCTGTATGGCACCACCCCTGCAGCTCTACTATGGTCCACACCAATGAGAGCTGCTGTATTTCCTCTAGAACTTCAGTTACCCTCACGGAGCAAAGTATCAAACAGACCCGATCCATCTTCAGCAAATTCTTACTACAGTTGATGCATTTACCTACAATTCTTTGCTTCTTTTGTCCTTCAAACTTCGTTCTGAAACATACTGTTGAGTTCAGAGCAGCTCATTTGCTCCAGTGATCTCCCCCTGGTCTCAATACAGGCACTAAAGGACACGTTGGATGCTGGTCAGATGGCACCCTCTGACTTGACAGGTTCATCACAAAGACTTGCAATGGACTTCTGGTTCTTCTACCAGAGTTTCAGTGCTCTGGGACACAGATTACCTGGCCCTCAGAGTGAGCACATCACGCTCTTTGATCTGATTTTCCTTCTATTTTTAATAAACCCTGTTTTCAGGAAAAGTCCATTTGTGAGGGGTGTTGCAAAGAGCCAGCCCTCAGGGACAGCACGTCTTTTCAACTGCTGTGGGTCACTGACCCGCTGACTCCTGCTGTCAGGAGTCTGGATACTGATGTTACCGATATTTGGAGAGGTCAGAGTTTCAGCTCAGTGAAAACCATTTGTCCAGTCTTGTAAAAACCAGTGTGTCCACAGGGTGATTTCATTTCTGGTGGGCTTCCACTGTCCATAAAAGAGTGTTGTTTAACTAGGGGAGCCTTGTCTGTCAGCGTAGAGGACAATTCTGGGGGCAGGCTGCTCTCCCTCATTCACAGGAAGCTCCAGCCTGTGGAAGGAGTTGAGGACACAAAGCAAGGTACAGAGACAGGTTCTGGAGCTGCGTGGCCTGATGGCCAGTTGGGGTGACAGTTAAGTTCCATTGCTGCGTTGTCGCTCCATGTGCCGAACCGAGACACCAGCTGCAGCACCAGAAATGGCTCTGCCTGCCTCAAGCAGCTGCTGGACATTTCCGAGTCTGTCCCAAGAGCAAAGTGCCACCAAGGCGTGACTCCAGCTCCTGGTGGGGCCCTCACTGCCTGGACTGCCCAGAGGGTCCATGGCTATAAAAACAGAGAGAGCTCTGATCTCTCTGTTGAACTCATCTTACCTCTATTGCTTTGTTCCAAAACAAGCACAACACAGAACCGGAACATTTATATGAACAAAGTTCTATCAGCTTTGTGACTACACCCTGGTGGATGACTGGCCCTGAGGAGACCAGGCACCCGGCCGCCTGTCCCGCCGTCCACCGCTGTGACTGCTGCCTTTGCTCCACACAGTTTGCATCAACGCCTGCCGGTGGCCAGCTGAATTAACTCCCCGCTAACTCACAGGAGAACCTGCCTGCTCATACTCACACTTGGCAGGAGCTGCTGGAAAACCTGTCAGCCCAACCATCAAAATCGTTCTTACATATAAACCTGATTTCGGCGGCTCTTCTGATTTAACCTTCAGTGTCTGCTGAGACCTCTTGCTGATTGCTCTGCTCACCGGGGAAGATACGAATGGATTTAATAAAAATATACCAGGCCCACAGTACTCATCAGCTGGCACTGACACAACAGGCATGGAAGCTGTCATTGCTAACAGATCCTTCACGGGATGTAACCATCACAGTAGAAAAGAACCCTTCATTTTGCGCTATGGAATGGAGTATGGCTCAAAAAGCCACATATTTTCTTCTTCACCATCCCAAAGGCAGATGCCACTGTTGCAGCTGTCTGTATTAAAAGCTCCTGAAAAGCTCAGCATTGTCTACATTAGAGGGAGCTTGCCAAAAAAGCAAAAATTAAGATCGAAATATCAATGGCATTTAATTTTAATCCAAACCCAGGCCTGTAGGCTTAGATTGGAACTCAAAGATTCGTCTTAATCTAATTTTATCCAAACGATTCAGTGATAAGACACGATTATAAAATCCGCCTCACAGAAATCAGAGAGGTTTTCAAGACCTGTCCTGAGCACTGGTGTCACTGACGGCATATTAGCAAACCCAAGCACTCCCTGAGCAGCTCGAGGGAGCACTTGACAAAGACAGAGCTCCCGTCTCACTCTAAAAGCTCTGAAACTTTTTGCTGAGCTGTGATAAGAGCTTCAAACATTTACCTGTTTGGGGATGCATAAAGGAAGCAGCACCACTGCGGGCAGCCTCTGCCTTTCCTGTGCTGGTGTGTGTGTTCTCATCGCTCATTTAAATACACGGTGAGCTTTGAGTGGTAATAAGAGAATTGCTTTAACAGCTCTTAAGAACAAAGCTCTTCATTTATTCATGAAGCAAACAGAACACAAGGAAGTGCAGCACAGCCTTCCCTCGGAGGAGCCCCTACACTACACACCCTACAGAAAGCTCGAAGAGCAAGAAAACCAAAACGACAATGCACAATAAAAGCTACAGATAGCAGCAGGAAACAGATGGTGGCTGCTTTGGACACGCACATGACACCTTGTCCCACCTCCCACCAGAGTAGGAGGATAGATGGTCCTCACTAAAGCGACCCACATCAGGGAACAGGGAGCACAGCAGGGCTGTTTCCAAAGACACCGTACCTGAAGGATGACCCAGTGACCCTCCTTCGCAGCCAGGTCTAGAGCTTGTTCAGCAACCACCTCTTGACCTTGTCCAAGGGAAACGTTGTGGAAATTCCTGTTGTTGAATGTATAACCAAGTTTCTTCCCTAAAAGGAAAAAACGAGCGATGTTCAGCACTTGTACCTGGAGCACCACAGCTGAGCTCACGCGGCAGCAGTAAGGCAGAGCTCAGCCTTATCGAAACCCCTCACAGAAGAGCTATCTCACTTCTTATAATAGTTATCTTGTCTCTCATGCGCTCCCCGCCAAAGCCCTGAAAAAGGCAGCGGCTTCTTCCAAACTGCTTTTAATTACAGAGCGGCATCAACACAAAGGTACATTATTACAAAGTGTCTCTTGTTTAAAGAACATTATTCCCCTGCAATCCCGTATAAAAACGTATTTTACAGTGATAGGAAATTAAAATAATTTCCTGCT
>NW_010417998.1:124237-136804 GCF_000710305.1 Buceros rhinoceros silvestris | reverse complement strand
TCCTGCTGATTAAATAGGCTTTGAACAAGACATCGTTCAGTGGGGAAAAGCACCCTGCAATGCGTGCTAGAACCAGCACTTGGGTCAGGAGCTTGTTCAGTTTTGAGAAGGCGGCTAAAATGAAACCTGTGTGAGCTTCCTGTGGGCTCAGCCAAGGCCTCCCCATTTTGTTGGCTCTAGAGATCAGTCGGATTCCTCATGGATCATCGTGTGGGGTTGCCTCTGAGTGCACCACAATGCCTGTGGGAAGCCCACGGTCAGTGGGCTGCAGCAGAGCCCATGGGAAGGAGTGCTCCAGGAGCCACCACAGATCACCTCTTACAGTCCCCTCTACATCCCAAACCCATGTCATTTGTCATCCAACCTGTGGAGGAAGGGTGCAGCTATTGGGTGTTTCTTAGGTTAGCCTGTGGTACTCCTTCGGACTTCTCTGAAGCATCCCAGTGCCTCAGATCCTTTAAGTGATCGTGGCTAAAGATCTCCTGTTTAGTTTTCTGAATCAGTTTGTCATCCAAAGATGGAGGACACCAGTTGCTCCTCATCTCAGTGGAGAAACAGCTGCCTGGAGCGAGCTCTCTGCTGCGTGCTCCTCAGAAGATGAGCACCAATCTGCGCTTCCAGAGGGGAGCAGCCCCACAAACACCCCCACTGGCTCCACACACCATAGGAGGCAGCATTCGGCTCAGCCGGGGAGTCAGCACGCCCGTCCCCACACGCTGATCACTGTGGATCTCTCACACTTATCTCTGCATGCAGATTCGCCTTCATGCAGGTGGTGCACCCTTAATTCCTGACTTCTGCTAAAAGCAGGCATGTTTTACAGCAAAACACGGAAAAGATCGGTCTTGCAAGACTTAGCATTCAGCTGTTGGTACCGATTGGAAACAGATGGCCGTAAGTAAAACAAACATCCAAACTCTTCCAGTTGCTCAAGCTCTCTGCTCAGCCTTACTACAGCAAGCCCCTGCGATAGAGCTCTCCCCATATTCGAGAGTTTCCAGATTGCTCTCACCATCTCTCATGGCTGCCAACTTTGAGAGCTGCTAATCTCCTCCTCTGCCTTCAAGACCCACCCCCTCAAGGAGGGACGGGGCAAATGCATAGAAGGCAGGGCACCAGCCCAAATGAGGTGAATAATAACAAAACCAATAGCAGTTGTTATTTCCACTTCTCAGATAGGATCAGGAGTGCAGAGCTACGCATAGCAACTCTGTGCTGGCTTCCTCATCAAGGGTGATGCCAGCCTTCCCCCTTCCTTATCGGCTTGGAGACGAGAGGGGACAGAGCAGTCAGGGAGATGGAAAAGCTTTCCAGAGCCAACAGTGTTTGCTGTAGGGTCCTCCCTATTGCCAAGGAAAGGTTCCACGAGTGGACAGCATCTGGAAGAAGCTTTCTTCCAGCCACAAGAATTATCTACCCAGACCTGCACTTTAATAAAACCTATTGACAGGCAGAGAAACGAACCAGTAGTGAATTCGGTCCAAACCCCAGCGAGGCAGGATTTAAGGCCAGGGCAGCTGCACTGAAGCAATGGTTTTATTTCATTAGATTTTTTTTTTCGTTTTTAACTTGCTGGGGCTTTTCTGGCTGACTAATCTCAGGTGTTCAACTATGCTCTTCTCTACAGTTCCAGTTCAACCATTCATGGTTGGATTTTAGTGCTGCATTTCCCATACAAGAAAATAACACAGTGAGAAACAGGATCACGGACATGGCTCCAAGGGGAAGGCAGGCATATGACAGGACCTTCCTCAGAGGGGTCCCCTTCAGTTCACAGTAATGAGACCTGCTATTGGGGCAGAAAGAGCACAAAGGTCAACACAAAGCCCAGGAACTCCCCAGGGCTGAGAACTGCGATCAGGCTGGAGCTGGGCTTTAACATCTCTGGAAGCTGCTTGTGGGAATGTGGGCAAAGACTGACTCAAACATTATTTTGGGATGACCCAGAAGGTGGATCATAGAGGAGAAATCCAGGGTCAGCACTCTCCCACCACTTCGCCTGGATTACTGGTTTCTCTGCTGGGGCTGCCAGCCTTGCTGGTGTTTAGTCTGGAGACCTGCCTGCTAGAAACCTGCCAGCAGCTCTGCTATGGCAGGCTCACACAATTCATACAGCTTAAATACACTGAACTCCACACTGCCAGGAGCATCGGGTTTGACTACAAGTCATGGTCTTGGAGATATGTGGAGCACATTGCTGGAGAAGGAGAAGAGATATCCAGTGAGCAGAATGGCAACTGTGAGCAGCCCTGAAGCACTGCCCAAAGGCCTCTGACCCCTCTGCTCCACAGGGAAGGAGCACCTCTGCTGTAACAGTCTCAAAAGACATGACTGCGGTTACCTCTGTTCAACAGGCAGAAGTGACCCCATTTCCAGACCCACCGGAATTGCCACATTGAGGCTGAAAATGGTAATTCTTCCAGGGTGGAGATGAGACCCAGAGCAAATCCTGCACATTGGCAGCAGTCAGTGCACAGCAGAAATCACTGTCTTCTCAAATAAGGCCCCTTAGAGAAGCCCCTTCAGATACGAAGCCAGCCGACAGCGCATCCTCTGACCATCCAGACCAAAATCAGCGCAGGAAGGATGGGGCTGGAAACTAGAAACTCTGCCGCTAACCAGCAGACTGCTACAGGGAGCTGGTGCTTAGCTTTAGCTACCACAGGTTATCAGGTGGGAAGGGACCTCAAGGATCATCTGGACCAACCTTCCCTGGCAAAAAGCAAGCTACCCAGCAGCATATTGGATATCCCTGACATAAATTATAGGTTGTGTACATGACCAGCTCAGAAATCATTACACTGTGAATTGCACCGGGAATCCAGGCAATGCAGGAAAGAGACAAATTTAATTTAAACTTGAGATGAAACTCCAAAAACCTTTAAGAAAAAAAGAGCTGGTGCTTAACTTTAGCTACCACAGGTTATCAGGTGGGAAGGGACCTCAAGGATCATCTGGACCAACCTTCCCTGGCAAAAAGCAAGCTACCCAGCAGCATATTGGATATCCCTGACATAAATTATAGGTTGTGTACATGACCAGCTCAGAAATCATTACACTGTGAATTGCACCGGGAATCCAGGCAATGCAGGAAAGAGACAAATTTAATTTAAACTTGAGATGAAACTCCAAAAACCTTTAAGAAAAAAAGAAAAATCCAATCACATCCCTTTAACAATCATCTATTTTTAACAGATTACTCCATTATCTACAAAGAGGTGAAATAAAACAGAACGTCATGCCAAGATAATTATGCAGAAGATAAAAAGCAGCGCTGTGCTGTGCCTAGAGACATGATTTATTTACCTTGTTTCTCCACATCCTTCAGTGGGTCGACTCCCGGGGACAGGATAAAAAACATCGGCGTTGCAGGTCCCGATTCCTCAAAGGTTGTTGCAAAATCCAGGGATCTCCCTGCCACGTATTTACTGCCAAGCTTTTCTTCTACAAAATCTCTGCCAGAAAGAGAAAAGTTTTGCCAGTCTATCATAGTTCAGAAAAGGCAGATTCCCCTGCAAGTGATTGACTAAACAGTTCTGATTTTGCCAATTCAAACAAATTAGAAACTAAATGAAAAAAAATTGAGCATGAAATAAGTTTAGAGAGGACCTGTGGGCTCGGCTTCTGGAGTCACCACTCGGTAGCGACGTTTGGCACTTTTTACAGGGGTAAAATGACACGTGGCCACCAATATCTGACACAGGGAAAGAAGTGAGGAGGGGAAACAGCGGGACGTAAAGCTCAACGCTGCATTCAGAGGTTCAACACAAGTACTGGCTTGATTCTGACAAAGGAGGGAAGGAAAAGGGTAACGCACAGAAAACCGCCGTGTTCTTTGCGATCCACACGGCCTCCGAGGGGAACAGCATTCCTTGAGACTATCACCAAAGGTCACAAAAAGCCCAGATGCTTTACAAAAGGTAAAAGGGAAGAGCTCTAAGAATATCTATGCGTGTAGCTTCGCCTCTGCCGGGGAGTCACGAGGAAAATCCAACTGAGTGAACAAGAGAAAACACAGCTCCACAGCAGCTGCCGGAACAAAACGCAGCACATGGAGAACGTCCAGGCTGAGTTTGCCCAGGATGAGCCTCCAAAATCACTGCTTTAGAAAATGAGGATATAGGGAACATTGATTCAGAGAGAGGAACGTTATATTCAAACCCCAGGAATGAGCAGTTACTTTTCCATCGCAGATGCATGACTCAGGCCTTTTGAAAACCTCAGTATTATGGGGCAGAAAAGCATCAGCCAGTTTTCACCTAGTAGATGATACCAGAATAATGCATCAAGCTCTTTCTAAGAGAGCTGAAAGCCTCCTTCAAAGACAGTTGGAATAGAAAGGCGTGGAATAGAAATCCCTGAGGGACTGCAAAAGAAACAGCTTCCCTGTCCGGTACCTCTTTCAAGCAGATTTTTCTGTTCTGGGTCAAGTTCTGCTAAAGAGCTGCTGGAAAACTTCAGTCCATAAAATTTAAGAAGTCCGTCAGATATGAGATCACAACAATCACAATTTACATCAAATCTCGGTTCTATGAAATGATGCCTTGGAGATTCAGAACACGATGGATGTGACTTGGAGACTTTGAAATGGAGGACACATGCAGGACAGGAAGATCTGCCCTCAGAGACAGGACTGAAGAGTCTTGGTGTCTTCCAAACGAGGTGTTCGCAGGGGTGGCTCCCAGTGTCAGCAGCAGGATTTGAGAAATGTGCCAGAACAAAAAGTAAAAACACCATGAAAGTCCAATGAGAGGCTTACAGCTTTTCAAGGCTGTGTGAAGCCACAGCTGGCCAAGATCCTTTATCTGAAGAGTCCCTGTAAGTGTCACATTCATGGCTGGAGGTGCCACCTACCAGAGCCCTTAGTCCTTCCGCATTGCTTCAAAGGTCTGTCCCTCAAGCCAGAAGTACCAGTGCTTTTAGAAGGACTTCACCACGACCAAGTTATACCCTGCTAGTAGCTGCTGGACTGATGTGGCCTCATTGTGGATGTGGAAGCAGGGGAGCACAAGGTGTTGCAAGAAGATCATTGCTGATATTCTTCAGTAAGAAGGTGTTTACACTGGCAAATCGCTCCTCAGGCAATTATGGCTCTTGGTGATGGACAACAGAGACTACCCCCACTTCTAAGGGGCGAGTCAGGATAAGAGTGGTTTCTCCTGATGGCTCCTTAGGCCTAGGGAATAAAGCAGTGCAAATATCCCCAGGGATCTGCCACGAAGAGTGGCTGAACCACCTAACTTCCAAGCCAGGGGAATGTAAGAAGCCTGGGCAGGGGTGGGTCATCTAGTCCAACCATTCTGTGTGGTGGCTCTCAGGAACGGAGACTGTATTAAGCTCAATCCAAAGATCACTTTTCCTTCCTACCTCAGAGCACTAAACGCCGCTGACTGCCATGAGCAGGACAGATGGACAGGCTCTGTGTTTTCCAGAGGCGGATCTCCTAGAAACAGCAAATTTCTTCACCAAGGAAACAGTGTCTGCCTCAGCCAGACGGGCTGGAGATACTATTGAGGAGGAAGCAGGGAGGCAAACACATTTCACTGACCTTTTTACCGCTAATAATTTCACATTTGCTTTTGGGGTATGAGATGACAAAAGCCCTTCTTAAGCCTTTTGGTACTGTGAACCACCTCTGTTTGCACGTTTACATTCTAACCTCCTTCTAGATAAGAAACACAACAACAAAACACATTTAAATACTCTCTTGCAAATGGAAAAGCATGACATACCCAGACCTAAAAATATCCAGCCAAGCTTTTGAACTTGGATTCTCTTTCTGTTTCATAAAAGAGAAATACGAAGGTTTGAAACTTCATGTTCTGGTTATTTTTGAGCTGTTTGCGTACCACCAATTTTGATTGAAAGAAATTAATTACACTTGATTAAATCAAATATATACTTAAAAGTTCAGAAAGACAAGAGCTTCTTTTGCTCTAACTAAACAACGATAGGCAAAAAGATCTTTTCAGCTGAGAGAACACACAGAGAATCAGCCCTAAAAGAGTCAGAAATGAAAAAGATGGTTTAGAATGGTACGATTATGATAAACTCCAGTATTTAATTTAATAAAACATGATAACATTGGCCGCAGGGAGACTTGACTCAGTCTTGTCTGCACTCTTCTGTGAATTTTAAAGCACAGACAGAATCTAGTTCGTACACTCAGTAATACGATCTGCTCGGTGCACCTGTACACAAGCACACGCCAGATGGTGGAGCAATATAAACTGTTTGAGCGGAGCAGTGCGAGAGCCACTGCAGAAATGTCGGCTCACAGACTGCTAGAGCAGAGAAGGACAAAACAAGTCCAAATGGAGGGAAAGATCTTCAGCTCCTCCTGGAATAAGTGTATTGCTTTTGCACAAAGTGGAGACTCGCCCAGTTACCTTCACTACATAATTCACAACTACAACTTTCAGAGCCGGCATCACATAAATTTTGCATTTTACAGGGAAAAAAAAACCTAAAAGAAACCCTCCGTAAGACTTTCTTTTGCTTCTACACTTTCTTCTTGTACCTAAGGAACCGCCATAGAGGATCTAGGAACAAAAATCAACTTTAATGAACTCTAGAAGTTGTATTGATCATTGAAAGACTCCAGCAGACGTGTAACCAATGAGGATGCCGATTTCTGACCTGGCATGTCTGCTCCTCACCCAGTGCTGCTCCATCACTACTGGTGAAACTGGGATTACAACTCCTTAAGCAAGACACTCCAGTTAAACGAAATGTGTTGCCTGCCCTGCAGAGTTCAAGATGACTCCTTCGTTTATAGGAAACTGCTCTGCAGAACTTCATGTTCCAAAATACATAAATCTAAAGGTCCTCTTGTTCCCTACAAAACACCGAACCCAACCTGCGTGCGAAGCAAGAGCATCACCGAGATAGTGGAGAAGCTGCTACCTGACAGCGTAGGTCATGCGGTCGGGTCGGATGGCTCTCATGATGCACAGGCGCTGCAGAGCTGACTTGTTCTTCCATTCCTGAGGGAACTTCTCCTTTTCAGGACACTCAGATTCAACAAATTTCTTCCACCGTTTTGCAGACCCCTCGATATCCCGATCCAGGTTTCTGAATTCCTCCATAGATGAGAGAGCCTGGAAAAATGGAAGGAAGCTCTTCAGAAGAACAGTTCCACGTGCCTCTGAACCATTTTTCTGATATTACAAATAACTCACGCTTTGCTCCACCAGAAGGGTCACAGTTGGAGCCTGGAAATCAAGGCCAGAGACCCACCAGGATCAGACTTTGGCCCTTCTCCTTTTCCCAACTCTCTTGTCAGCACGTTGCCAGAGGAACGGGAATCCACGCGGCCCATTTGCAGGGCCACAGGAGGGTGTGACCGAGGACAGTTTCATACTCTGGAAATGCTTCTGAACTGGAACGTGCCTCAGGGCTGCCCAAAGAACTTCAGCTCTAGAACCATACTGCACCCAACACACCCTTCCCCGCTGCTCTCACCCACATGACTCAGTGTCCTTCCCCAGCTGGTGACACCACACACAGCATCCAGGCCCTTGCTGAGACATGGGAGTTTGGAAGCGACAATACAGGAAAGGATGAAAGAACTTGGCATCACCCATAATGCACTTCTCCACAACCCAAAGCAAGAAGAAATCTGCTCTCCTGGTTTGAAATTAGAACTGGAAAATCTCAGGTGACAAGCACTTGCTGCTGTTGGTCACCACAGAAACACCCGGTTTGGGTGGGGGCTGGAAGTTTGGAGCTCGGGTTTGACAGCAGAGCACACCGCTGGCACTCCCGGGAGCTGCAAGTCTGAGAACAGACTCCTGCTTTGCCAGACACAAAGAGCAGTGCAGCATCAATCACAACAACCGGTGGGAAAAAGCGCTTTTGTGCGCAGGGTGCTCCGCATCCAAAGCTAAACAGAGACTGGGGCTGCCCCTCTCACCAGACCTGGTGTTTTCAGGGATGTTTCCACAGATGAAATATTAATTCTCTCCACCTTTATACACAGGCAGTGATTTTTCTCTCCCCGTTCCCCTGAGCACATACCTCTCTATCTGCACAGTCTGGTGCACACGCTCTGTGAAACCACGACACCGAGCCTTCACCCCGCAGTCGTGGTGACCACGGAGCCACAAATCTCAATAAACATTGCGCAGACAGGGCGGGGGGTGCTTCGTACCAGCTCGCACACCACACTGTGCTACCGTAAAAATTAACTGCTCGGTGCTACAAGCCTGTCGCAGAAGCAGGAAGCTGAAGAAAGCCCCAAAGTGCAGCTGAGCAAGGCAGTAAATAAACGGTAATCACAATAACAACGTAGCCAGGTTTTGTAGCTAGAACGTGGCAACTCGAAATGTTATGCAGAGTAGTAAAGAATCCAAATCATCTTTCATACAAGCAGCGGCAAAACGCATCGCACAGCTTGTAAGGTTCTTCTGGATTTCAAGCAAAATTCTCGCTGAAACAAACATCTTCAGAGCGCTTTGCATAATCTGAAGCTGGAAGCAGTTGAACGTGAAGTGGGGAAGACAAGCGAAGGATAAAAGACAGAGAATGAGCTATTTTCTGTAGGAACAGAAGGACACACTCAGAGTGAAGCAGAAGCTTCCTGATGGGCAGAGGTGTTCCGCACCGTTAATGCTCCAGCTCACGTTCTGCACAGCTCCACCACGGAAAGGAGCCGCGGAAGCTCCTTGAGAAATGCTGATGTCACACCTTGATCAGATCAACCGACAAAACTACGCACCTGCCAAAGGGCTTCAAAAGTCATGCAAAGGCCCTGACAGAAGCGCCGCGGGATTGCCTTGGATACAACGCTGTGGCAAACGAGGCAGAAGACACCGAAGGCCATTCTGCCCTAAAAACGGCAGGAGAGCCCGGCTGTCCCCCTGGAAGGGCTTCCCAGGGAGTGGCCAAGACAGTGTAAAACTCTGGTCTTTCTAATTGAATTTAGCCGGGAGTCGTACTTCAACACAGAGAGAGATCAGAGGGAAGGATGGCGTCAGAAAAAGGTGCTTTTTATTCCCAACGAGTTCACATTTTTTGCAGCAGGAACGCCTGTAGATGACAGAAAGAGGCTGTAAAGCTGTTCCCAGTGGGTGCCATTGACCCCGGACATTTGTTGAAGATACTCTCACAGCACGACAGAAGCCATGGCTGGAAGAAACCTCTGGAAGTGTCTGGTCCACCTTGGGCTTGGGCAAGGAGACAGCCAGCATGGATCAGGTCACACATGGCTTTGCCTACCAAAACGCTGACCTCTACAATGAAGCTCTCAGTCTCTCTGTGTGCCCCGTTGTAGAGCTCCACTACCCTTCTGGTAAAGAAGACGATTTTTCAAATATGTTCAAACTGAACCTCCCCAAGCTGTGATTTGTCACAGTTGATCCTTATAACGAGGAGCGTTTAGTTCTATCATCTCGTAGCTGGACAAATCCCTCCACCTTTCTTCACAGGTCATGTGCTGGAGGGCTAGAATTAGAGCTACAGGCAGAGAAGCACTTGTAGATGTTACTGTAAATGCTGCTGCAACAGATCAAGCCTTGCCTGAAGTCACACTGCCCTCAATACCTCCGTAAAAGGTGCAGGTAAGAGCAGATACCACTTCAGAGCTACAGCACGGACTGACTCAGTCTGGCGCTGACCACCTCCATGCCAAACTCCCAGAGACCCCCAGAACTTTGTGAAGAAGAGTGTGAGCAAAGCAGTGATTCAAGAGACATTGCCACGCGTGGCTTAGCACTAACATGGAGAAATCTCAGTGACAGAAGAACTTGCTCCAAATTCAGCGCCACATCCCCGCTTTCCGTGGAGAACTAGTAACCAGAGCACAGCGCATGAGGAACTGAAATGCCCGGGAGCAATGCTGGGTATTCTGATCCACCAAACCCAGCAGATCCTTGCAGCAATAAAGACATCTGATGCACCGCTCATGGCTGGACACAATACAGTGGCAAATGTTGGATTCAGTGGACTCATCGGTGCAAGCGTTTGTGTAAAACATCTTAATGCTGTTGGCTTTTGAAGTGACTGACTTAAAATACCACTTCAGAACTCTGGCTGCTGCTGCTTTGAAAAGTCTCTTGGTTGATGTTAACAAGGGAGACTCTGAAGAATTGCTTTCTTCTTGCTAAATGACAGACATGTAATCAGAGATGATAGTCTCGCTCTCCCCGAACAACGTGCTGCAGAATCAAGAAAGCTCTAATTGCGAGTGTAAAGCCTGTATTATATAAATTAACGCTAAAATTTTCATTAGTCAACAATTTTAATTGCATTTATTAGGAGTGATGGTATTAATAAGAGATGCTGCTATTTAGAAGCCGGAGCAGTGAAAGCCATCTCGATCAGTGATCTTTCTGTGAATATTAATCACTTCTCAATACCTCTGCTGGGAAATTTTCCAAGCAACTTAGACCAACAGTAACAGATCCCCGTTTCCAAGCAGCACTAGTGAAGCGGCGATGGCACGTTGGGACAGCAGATGGGTACAAACCAACCTGTGCATGGGGCTATTTTTGTCGACACGCTGAAGAATACGTTTGTCAATTAGAGTTGTCATGGAAATTGAGAGAGACAAAAACCAGTGATCAAAATAAAATATGCTCAAAAAGGGTTGGAGGACTCGTTGCTGCCTTTGCAACCTACACTATAATCATCTCTGATGACTTAAAACAGGAGGGTCTTCAGTTTGTATCTCGAAATGAGACTTTGCCACTGACACAGGTCTCTTCACTCTATGCCAGGGATCATTGTATTCTCAGAGAAAAGAATTTTTCCAGCACTGAATCACAGACAGCTTGTTTTATCACTTTGGTTTTCTCTGACAGCTTCTCGTTTAAGTCAGAACCAGCTTTAAACTGGAGCTGATACATCAGCAGAACCGCGAATTTCACACGTTCACAAATCAAAGCACCCTCTTCCCCCCACAGCTGGACGAAATACAACATGTGTCAGCCCTTGGATTTGAGAAGGAAATCTTAGTTGCCATCACAGAGCAACTGCTGGGGTGGTCACAAGGTGTCCTTAACATATGGCCCATCAGAGGGTCAACCAAGGCCAGAGGGGAAAGGGGATCTTTGCAGAGAAGTCCCAGGCAGATGGGCACGAGGAGATGATCCACTCTCCCATCACTGCCTGCTGCCTCCAGAGAATGGGCTGAGCCTGTACTGAGGAGAACAACTTCAAAGGTCTGGTGTCACGGCTACTTCTTGCGATTTACCTCCTAGTGCCAGATGGACTATGACAATCTTTTGTAAATTGGTTGGAGAAACCGCTCAGATCACTAATTATTCTAGGACATCAGTGGATCAAAACTGGCCTCAGGTTTGGGCATTGCTTTGTAAGTTCCCCTTGGCTTTAAAGGAAAGTGTTCTTTAAAAATAAGATTGTTCAATATTTTAAACTATTTCCACAGTTTAAAACACCTGCCCCAGAGACATGACTCAGGAACAGCTCTGGCACAAGGCAGGTCAGAGCAGCACCTCATTACCATGCTCTGCGCCAACATAAATAGTGTGGAAAATAACACAGTGCAAATAAAACCTGTGCTGCCAGCGTGAGCTTCCAGCTCCTCTTCACCGAGTTCCCAGCGGCCGTGGACTGGGGTTTAAAAAGACCTAATGAAATTGTACTGAAAAGACGTGAGGGTTTTTTAAAGCTATTCTTACTCTTGGAGTCTTCAGGTTTACCTGAGCCATGCTCCCAGTCGTTGTTCCTTTTAAAAAAGGACATCTACTTTAAAAAATGAAGTTTATAAGGGTCACACTGAACATCAAATGTCTCTCTATAAAAATCACACAACTTGACTGCACTGAAAAGAAACTATCTTCAATATTCTCCAGTTTAAATAACCTGTGAGACAATTCAATCCTGACCATTCGCCACGATTTCACTTGCAGAATTAAGAGATGAGTTCTCCTGAATCATGTGACACACTTTTGAAGCCGTTTGTGGTGCTCAGCAGCTGCACGACTGACCCTGAAATGATCTTCTGGAAAGGCAACGACGTTTGCAGGAGCTGCAAGAGTTTCTGTGGGCAGGGGTGGCCCCAGCAGTGATGTGCACAGACTGTGGGAAAAATCAGTTTTTAGCAATGAAGCCCCTAGGCCAGGGATAGATGAAGGGAATCATTTTTTGATGTCAGATAAGCAAAGCCATCCAGGTCCCACTGAGAGGTTTCAATACCGGCACCAGGATTAGACTAAAATCTAGAAAAACTCCCGGAGTTCAAAGCATTTGAGCTGTGCGGCCATCGCTGTGGCTTGGCTGCGTGTTTTGGAGCGGCGCTTCACCAACCTGAGGGACGCGAGTTCCCAGGGAGGGACAGGGAAGCCCCACCACAACTTGGCTTCCCACCTTCTGTCTGGACGGGGGCTGGTAGAGTTTGCTCACGTGTGAGCTTCCACAGCAGGGTTAAAGCAGAGCAGCTGTATGAACGCCTGATGCTTGGGAACAACTTCCTGAGTTTTCAAAACACCTTCGAAAGGTCTTACGCCGTCCATGTGCACTGCGGGTTCTGCTCATACAGGTTCCTGCAAATTCATCATTTCTTTTTCTTCATTTTCTGCAGGTGGCCCAGATGTCATTTGGAAA
>NW_010417998.1:115746-124065 GCF_000710305.1 Buceros rhinoceros silvestris | reverse complement strand
AAAGTCAACCCACATCTGGCTGGAATTGATAAATTGGATCGTTCGGGAAGCAGACGTACAGGCAGATGAATGACTCCGTTTGAATATTAGTGTTAACTAGAAGGATTAATGTAGAAAATGATGGATTATTTGCCATCTTTCCCACACTGGGTTTTGGTTTGTATTATTCATTCACTGGAGGTGTTATTTTCTGTTTAGCTGCACGACCTGAATTATTCAGCTCATAAGAAAAATCTCTACAGAAGGTAAAAATAAAGATACGATGGGTTTGCCAGCCTTCAATCACCTCTCAACACAAAAATGTTATTTTAATCCTCCTTCTTTCTTTCACAAAAGCTGACTGACAAGCCCACTGCACTCTATGCCCCTGCCTTCATTCAAACTCCTCTCTGCTCTATCCCCGTGCCAAAATTATACTGGGGTTAGAACGTTGTAGTGCCATGACACAACGCTACACAAAACCACCCTTCTGTTTAGCCGTAGCATCCTTCCTAGGGCATCACAAGACTGCGGCTGGACAACGGAAGCAACCTGAGGAGCGATGGGATGGAGCTCACTATCTTCTCTCAGAAAATTCCCAGTGAAACCTGTATCGCAAACCAGAAAGCAATGGTTTCAGCACTCAAGTCCTTCCTACTAGTACGTTCTTACAGCCTTACTGGATAGGTAAGGCCAGCACCAGAAATGAGATGTAGTCATAATCTTTGTATTCCAGTTGGTTATGACCACCCACCAAATGGTCAGAATTTCACCCGAGACATTTCACACTAGGTTCATACTGACATTTCTGCTGCATTTTCTGCAAAGGTTGTTCAAGTGGTTTGAAGAATGGGCTTGGCAGAACAGCCACACTCTCCGTCTTTCCTCTTCACTCTTTGATGCTCTCCAGCAAACTGGGGACACACGGGCAGAATCAGAAGCTGGCCATGGGTCCCTGATGGCAGCTGAAAGGTGGTACTTGTGTAGTTCTGAAAAGTTCCTTGGATTTGGCTGTTACAATCGGAGATGGGCCATCACCATGGGCCAAAGCACAGCAAAACTTCAAGAGAAAATATTTCTCATGGACTGGAAGAGCTGAAGCATCTGTTCCTGATGCTTCCTGCTGGAAGACTCTCAACGTCCTGACGTACATAGATATAGATATATGCGTATGTACGGACTCATCCCTTGATGAGGCTTCTCACAGCTCTTTTCACAGCGATCGTCTCATGCAAGGTTTCATTGTGACACCATAGCAGAACTGACCTTGAGAACACGCAACCAGACCAGAAGAGGAAGCAAGCTGCAGACTCCTCCTCCGGATGCTGGTGCACTCAGGCCCCTGACATAGTCCTCATACGTGGTTGTATGACCTGCCTGAACAACCACAGTAACGGAAGCTGGAAGCAAACTGTGCCAGTCCCTCACTACCCTCCATCACAAAGATTCTCCAAATGGCTGGTGTGAATCCTTCGTGCAGTACTTTGAGATGCACCTTGCTCTACTCTTTACTGATACAGAAAACCAACTGCTTTTTCCCCTTTGGAGGACACTTTTTGAAGATCGTACCTTCTGTTCCCTCAATCTTGAGGCCCTCAGACATAACCCTCACCTCAATCTTTTCTCATAGTCACATTTTAAGGTGTTTGACACTTCTTACTCCTCTCCTCCACCCTGTCTCCAGAAGGTCCACACATCTTCCTTAAAATGCAATACTCAAATATCCAACCAGACTCCAGGAGAGGTCTTGGCCAACTCTGAGTGAAGCAAAAAGCATGACCCTATGACTCTGTCAGACTATATTCATCACACAAGGATGCTGCTATTCAGGTGCAGATGATACTGTGGCCCACTGATGTGCTGTGATCACATGGTGGGGATGATGCACAGACCACGAGTGCCTCCACAAAAGGCCATGTCATGTGCCTCAACACGGGTGAAGGGTTCCAGAGATTGGTCCTAGTTGAAATTTAGCTGAGCACTTAATTTGCAGCCTTCACAAATCTTCGTGTGAACCAACACTGCCACGCAACAGCAATGTTGATGAGCTCTAACACGTTACAGAAACAAGGAGCTGCAACAGCTCCTTTAGGGCAGATCTGGGCTTAAAGGAGGAACTGGTAAAGAGGAACCAAACCGAAGCCATTTGCCTTCACTGCCTTTCCACAAGCACCTTACCCATATAGATACAGCATTCCACGCCCAAAATGGGATGTGTACTCACTCACCCTTAACTGCTGGCTGAGCTCAGCCATCAAACCCCTCTGTGGTCGCTCCTGGGTCCACAGTCCACTGGCATCTTTTCAGGAGTACACCACGATTGATTTCTGTTTTGTTTTTTAAGCAAAGCAATAGGACTGCAAAAGATAGGCAATGTCTAAAAAAGCTACATGCCATATCTAAAAGATACCTCTCATGAAGCAGTTACTTCCCTTTCCTTTCATTCAGAGGATGAAAGAACTTTTTACAGGCAAAAGGACCAGCTGACAGCAGGCTTTGTGTTGTGGGTGGATTGAGAGTGAAGGGCAGGGGCCGACGCTGCAGAGGTATTCAGAGAACCTCGATTTCCACTCTGCAATCAAGCCAACAAAGTGTCGTTAAATATTTGATGTGATTAACATCTCTTCTCTATTTCCGATAAACATCAGATAGCCAGCAGGTTAAAAAAGAAAAGAAAAAAAAAGAGAGAATGTTCTCAAGTCATGTTTCTGTGAGACTCAAGTGCTGGTGAGGGCAGATGAACGTCCTTAGGAAACTTCTAGATGAGATCAGATAAATGCCCATCGAAGTGTCGTAATCAAGGTCTTCCATCAAAGATGCACTGAAAGGCTGCACATCTGAGGGACTGAATTAATGGAATATATTTAATTAAGACTATGATTTTCTGACAATAATAATACTTCTGAGTGCGTGTGGAAAGCTGGGAGCCTTTCATATCTGACCAGCCTGATCAAAGGGCCTCACTGATAGGCAAAAGAACACAATATCGGTGGCAGATTGTGTCACAGTGAGTCTTTGACAAGAACAAAAAACTTCAGTGTCTGAAAAGTACAAAAAGTTGAAGTTGGAAGAGAGATTTCTGTTCTTTTGTCAAAAAAACCCCCTCGTTTTCTTAAATGTAAAATATATGACTTGGTATTTTATCTCATAAACCGCACGCGCAATCTTATCTGCATTCTGCAAAATTATAAATATGGAGTTAATATACTACTTTGTCTACTGCCGTTCTTCTCCTCGAAAGCTGAATTCAGTATTTAGAGCTCATTATTCAACATCACATTTATTAAACAATGCCCTTTCAGCAGCGTTTTCATATCTACATAATGAAAATTCTCCCTCTTCAGAAAAAGATGAGGGAAATGATTGGGATGAAGAAGTAATCCGAGTCGGCCAGGTGTATTCTCGCTGTATATTAAGTAGCTTCACCGAGGCAATGGGCCACATCTGCATTCAGCAGTGAAGAGGCGCTGCAGAAAATATCACAAAGAAAATCAGCCTTGGGAAATGCGTATCTGTGCGAAGGGGATCCAGAGCCGCCCGCATCCCGCCTGCGGGACCAGGCTGCTACACTGAGAGCCGCATTAATCGGGGACTGCAGTTCTGCAGGAGGTACAGGGCCAGGAGGCAAGACGGACATGGCTCCTCAGAAAGGGTGTGAGGTGGAGGGAGCTGGAGTGGATTTCCCAGTAGAAATCACTGGGGTCACAGGGAAATCCATTCACCCAACCTTCAGCCACTCTCAGTGGCCTGAGAACCACCTTCATCTTCTAAAAAGGGCTGGTTTTGGCCAAGGCAACCATGAAAATGAAGACCATAAAGGCACGTCCACTGGCTTTATTAGTAGCAGTGAAGCTCACGAAGAGCTCGCCTTGACTCTGGGTACATTCATGTGACCTTCCCTAGGCAAATGGGAACTTTGCTGAACCTCTAAGAAACACAGGCATGACCTTTTGGCACTGGGCACTGACCAGAAAATGCGTAACGATGCCTCGTGTGAGGCTTTGCCTCAGCAAATGAGCCCTACAGACAGGCAGATAGCTCAGGACTAAACCACTCTCGGGCATCTACAAAGCTGCTCCAGAGTAAGGATGTCTCAGACTGTGGGGAGAAGGAGTTCTGATCTGCCTAGCTCAGACCCCAGCACACCTACGCAATGAGGAGAAGACACACACACTGTTTTCTTGCCTGCTGATCTGCTCTTGAATCTGTGGCTACAGAAGAGGCCCAAACTCAAGCTCACCATGAGCCGCGCAGGCTGGTAGTACCTTGCTGGCTCACGTTCGACTCTGGTGAACTCGCCTGCTCTCAGAAAATGCCTGGACATAGCCCAGGGGGTAGGACACTCCAGGGACTGCCCACAGCAAACAATGTCTGAGGTCCCTCTGGTCTGGGAGGTGAGGGGAGTCTTGCTGTATGGATTCAGGTGCTGCCAGGGGCAGAAAACAGCTACTGGCCCATTTTACTTGTTAGTCCGACATAGTCTGGAAGACCAACAGCTATAAAAGCCAATGATGTCATTTCTATCTCCACGCTCAGAGCAGAACCATCTTAGCCCTGCATATTACCAAAGAGCAGCTCAACAAGTAGACTGGGTTTCCTGCAGGGATGAAGGCCCCCCAGTGCATCCACTGAGAGAACACTGACCTCCCATCTGTGTATCAACACCTTCATCTCATGACACTGGAGACCTTCCAGTGAAGGAATTATAAAATGGGGGAAAAAACTTACAGAGGACAATCTCTACGCTGATTCTATGGTAAGTTCTATCATGCAACAAAAACATCACAATGGTCGTTTGCACGTGGCTGTGGCCTGATGTCCTGTGCAGTTCAAGCAGCAGCAGCATTGTACCTCCATGGTCTGAGGTGTGTCCACACATTTATTGGTAAGGCAACCAACGGACAAGTCAAGAAATGGACGGCCTTGCACGCACACAGAACGTCTTTTCAGAAGTACCAAGAGAAAGAGAAACTGGGTACTGGGAACACAGAGGGTGAGGGAAGCATCACCTACAGTAATGCAGGATATTGAAAAAAGACAGAAAACCTCAGTAAAAGAATATTTCTGACTTCTCAAGGATCACTATTAAACACCTGCAAAACCCAGACCTTAGGACTGAAACACCGGCTCTGTTGGACTCCAGAGGCAGGGACTCAGCACAGGCACTACTTCCACCAAATGATACCATTTTCTGCCCTTCCTGCTCTTAACAAACCCTCCCATGACCCAGAGGCTAATGACATCTCCCCTTGTCCCGAGCCGACACAGGTGCCTCACAGGAGCTCCACAGGTCCCACTTCCTCCCCCATACAGGCTGCCTGATGAACAGAACCATGCGAAGGTCAGAGCAGGTTTTCTCAACCTGTACTTAGTTTTAATTCAATTCCTGTTTCAGGCTTAAAGTAGCCCTAAAAAGCCTAAAACTCACCCATTTTTTCCAAGTCTATCAGCAGATGTAAGAAAAGATATCACCCTCCCCTTCTCTTCTGGACTGGGACATGGGTTTCATCTGCCGGTGGTAAATACTGAGCTGCCCAGAACACACGTTACTGTTCTGTGAAACTTTTTACTGAACTTCAAAGAAGTTGGAAGCCTAAAATCCTAAACGTGTGCCGGATGCTGCAGCATCGTGAGCTGGGAACAGCTGCACAAGTGCAAAGGACTATTGCCCTATATATATTATTAATCAAACAACAATAACTAATAAGCCAAGTCACACAAGACTCTTGCCATGCCCAGAGTCCTCAGCAGCTAATGAGGTTTCCTTTGAAGTTAATGTGTCCAAAATGGGAGGCACAGAATGGGCTGCAAATATCAATATTGATTTCTTGCGGCGCTGCTGTCTCGGCCTGAAACCCCTGGCAAGAGGAGCACGTTGAGCGGGAGCATTTTCAGTGTTCCCGTGAAAAATGAGCAGGATGCTGAATTTCACCTCGCATTTGAAGTACAAATCTGAAATGTACTTTGCTCAAGCTTTGTTGAAGAAACAATTTATTACAGCACTTAATCTTCCTGATGAAAGAAAAGGAGATTTTAGCCTGCTAATAAGCTGTGTAGAAGCCATGACTAATTAACCTAATTAGAGCAGCCTGTGACAAAATGTGATTGCACTAAACCCGTGCCTCAAGTAACAGGAGTTGCCAAAACCTCAAAGGCTAATAAACCAACACACTTTAATAGAACATAAACACTAATGAAGTTGACACCAGCCATATTATTTATAGTAAAATCAATAGCAAAATCACCACAAAGGACCATCTGAAGAGAATTCGCTATCTGACAAGACGCACTGTCGGAAAACCCTGAAATACATAAAATCTGCACAGATTATTGACCGGGGACTGCAGCTCTTGGAGACGTGCAATTCCTGGGGCTGGTGGGCACACGCTGAGGCTGAAGACACCTGATGCCTGCAGCACACTTGGACACGTCTGCATCCTCCCACCTCACAGCTCAGCAAAAGGGAGCAGCATTTCTTGGCATCGCATGGTTTCCATCGCAATCACAAACCCCAAGAGACCCGGTGGGAGAGAGGAAGCGGGGTGAGAAAGGCTCACTTCAGAGAATCAGTTACTGCAAAGCAACTTCAGGTGACAGTCCAGCCTCAATTCCCACCTGCCTCAGGATAAGTCACCAGCTGCTCCCCCCCTACAGTGGCTACATGATAAATTCCCAACACTGCACCAGTTTCGGACAGTCGGGGGACGACGGAGTGCAGGCTGCTGCTGGGGATGGAGCTGGGGCAGGTAGTAGGGGTGAGGACCTTCTTCAGTGATGCCACTGGCAGTGTTTGAGCTCTGATGAGCAGAAGTTCTTTGGTGCTGGTCTCATAGCTGGGCTATGTGCTTTGATACTCTGTGGGGACAGAAATGCCTGTTCTCCCGGTTACAGTGATGCAAGACTGAAGTCTGAAGAATGAATGACTGGGAGCTGATGTTCCTTCTGGGGTTTTTGACCCTGGGATGGCAACTGTACCGACCTCAGCCCGGTAGTGAGGCAGTTGCCTCATGATGAAGCACACAGGGAACACGAAAGGCCATTTCACCCACATGGAATGGAACCGGGGGGATTATCTCACAAAGAAAACTCACTGCAAACTTAGAAGGTGTCTGCTTAGAGAATGCACCACCTGCAGGCAGGAGTCACAAAGTCACCCTTGAGCACCACAAGAGTAAAAAGGTTCCTACAATGCATAAAAGGATCTTCAAAATGAGACTCAGAGCCAGAAACCTCTGGGACCTATGGTGGAAGGACGGTCACCTTCCAGAGGGAACTTGGAGCACTGAAGCAGAAAGCAGCTTTGTGGTGCAGAACACTCCCAAGCAGCGAAGAACAACCCAGAAGGACTCCAGAGGAACTGAAATGCATCATTCACCCTATAGATGCCCACGCCGGACAGGGCGGAGCTGAGAAAGCCTGAGAGTTCAAGCCATAGCATGCAGGGACACCTACAATCGAGACGGACTGTGCAGCCCAGAGACAAACGACGCAGTTGCAAAGCTCGTGTGGCAAGGGCTTCATGGCTGAGTTCCCCTGATCATGTGTGTTGACCCTCAGCGTCCATTTGATTTGTCTTCAAAGCAGAAGCAAAAACGAAATTGCTGCTGTCTGAACAGAAGATGATTAAAGAAAGGGTGTAGAATTTTTTTTACTTCCTCCATTTTTATGGAAATAAGCCTTTTAGAAGAAGAACAGTTCAGCAAGAAGTTCCAAGCTTATTTTATGGCTGAAAATGTGACAGTGACATTTTCAACATGATCTAGGTCATGTGCGTGCACATGAGGCAGTGAAGAGCAGATGGTAACTCCTGGCCAGGACGGACTCATCTGGCTCAACTTGGTCCATGTCACCATTTGAAATCACGGTGGGTGGCCTGGGTTAGAAACACCAGCTCCGTTTGACTTCTGAACGGCAGTCTGCAGCGCAGAGCTCTAACTCCCTGCTGCATTAAAAGACAGCGTTTGCCAGGAGAAGCCCAGCCCAGCACACACTTGCCTCGAACAGCACATGGAACCATAAACCCGGGCTCCTGCAAAACTCCGTAAAGCCCTGCAGACCCATACAAACGGAAAAAGAAAGGGAAACCCAATGCCCCAGGTGAAAACTTGAGAACCAGCCCAGTGAAACCAGGATGTCTTCACTCCCTGCTTTACAGCACCGGAGAGAACGTCCCACAAAGGCAGCTCGCCATAAATAAAACTGATCCTTATATCACAGCAGGTGCCAGAGACTGAGCAGAAGCCACAATAAAACAAAAGATACAATCTCGGATCCACCGAGGTGAGAATGATCGCGTCTTACTTGAAGAACATTTTGCCCCCTTCCAGAAAACAAATCACA
>NW_010417998.1:98439-115625 GCF_000710305.1 Buceros rhinoceros silvestris | reverse complement strand
TGCACCTCAATTCACAGCTGTTGACAAGTAGGAGCAGCGATGGGATAACTTACCTCTCTTCGGGATGCTCTTCCACACCTTTCACTCCAAATACACGGCAGCTGTTAGACCTCCTCGCTGCCATGACTATTCTTCTGCAGGTCTGTCAGCTGATGCTGCTCTATCCCCAGCACATCTCTGCGGATGGTTGTATCTACCTGAAATTCCCACCTCCTCCCAAATACAGAGAAGATGTCCATGTCCTTTGCAACCTGTGACCACAAAACCCAGGGGATATTCCCATTCCTGTCTTACAGAGAGAAGTCTAAATCTCAGAGGGAAAACCACCTCTTTAGGGACACAGAGATCATCACGGGCACAGTCACGAAGAGCCCACAAAGTCTACCTCGTACTTCAGAACTGCCCATTTCTGTGGCATTTTTGGGTTACTTCCCACGTCTGGTCAGAACTTTGTTGACCAAATGCCATAAGGACCAACGTGGAGCCTGCTGAATGGTTTTTAGAGGAGATAAGGGATGCTGATCTCACACAGTTCAAGTGAAGCAGATACCTTGATTCCTCCCCAGGAGTGGTTAGACAGGAAGTCCACAGGGCTCGTGGCTCTCGGCTGTGCTGGGTATCTTAGGAGGAAATCCAGTTCTGCTGCATTGATTTCTTTGCTCATCAGAAGTATCTGTAATTGCAAACAAGACATCAGTGAGCAGCCAGGACACCGGGCAGCAAGATACTCTAACAGATTATTTACTTGACTCAAATGTGTGGCTAAAAAGTCCACAGCACCCCATGTTGGAGGGGTGTGATGGAACATACCATGCAGGTGCTTTGGGGCTTCCCAAAAGAGGACCAGGAATGAGTGTGGACATTGGCCCTGGTCCTGCTGGCCACACCAGTGCTGGGACAAGCCAGGATGCCGTTAGCCTTCTTGGCCACCTGGGCACACTGCTGGCTCCTCTTTAGCTGCTGGTGACCAACACCCCCAGGGCCTTTTCCCCAAGCAGTTTCCAGCCGCTCTGCCCCAGCCTGGAGCCTTGCACAGGGGGATGGCGTGACCCACATACATATGTACACATGTATTTATTTTCCCTTTCACACAAAGCATTTTGTCGTGTAGAATTAAAAAAAACCCACGGCAATCCCAGGGTCGAGGTTAAGTTGCCCTGCACGGGGTTTCAGCGTTCCAGTGTCAGGGCATTTACACACTAACTCCACAACAGCATGCCAAGCACTATCTATTGATTGAATCTGATTTCGGCACAGGGATATACAAGGGTCTCCTTGCTCTGATCATAGACTAGAAAGTATGCTAATATACAAGAAAAAAAGACAGTGGCTCTGCAGCTAGCATTTCATTTGGATAAAACCAGTAAGACCAGTTTGCTTTGCCTTTTTTTTTTTCAGGTCCTGCAAGCATGTATTACTCTCTCAAACAACCATTTGTCAGCCTAATGCAAATCAAACACAAGCATCTGTGACTGTTATCAGCAAGAGAGGCAGAGGAGGAAATCAGTTCCCCAGACGCTGTATTTGCTGCCCTGGTGCTGAAGGCCACGGCTGGACAGTGTGAGCTTTCCCTGCACGCCGCTATCTGCCCGCAAAAGAAATCACTGCATACAAATGGCATGAAATGGGGATGTTTACCTGGAAGGTAACTTGAGCAGTGTAGGTCAATTTATCACATTCAAAGAGCCCCCGGGTTGTGTACTGGAACACGGAGAAGGTGATGCTGTCGATGAGGTTCAGCACACGCACGGCCAGGCTCTCGTCTGGAGGTGCCCTCTCGATGGCTTTCTGAAACACGATGCTGAACGCCTACAGGGGGAGACACAGGGGGACACTGGTGGGTTCTAGACACTCTTTGCATGCTCCTGGGTATCACCCAAAGTGTTGTAATAAGCAAAGCCAACTCAGAGAGCGTATTTGGGGTCACAATCAAAGCATTCCCAACTGCCCGGCAGCTCCAGGAGGAAGAGGACCAGAGGCAGAGGACCAGAGCCTGTGTCTGCCTTCAGCTGCTTTTTCAGGAACACACAGGCCCAGCGATGAGGACGTTCCCTGTGACATTGCACTCTCTGGGCTTGAGGAAGTAGTGCAGAGACAGGCTGATGGAATTAAGACGCAACGGATAGAGGAAACATTTCCCTGACCCGAGGTGTTCTCCCACAGGGGTTACACATATCCTCCTCCTCTGCAGATGTTGAGCCAAAAGACGGTGGCGTTCCCAGAGGGAAGCACAGCGCCCATGTCACAAATGCTCCAAGTTAGAAACAAACAATTCCTCTGAGTACAAAAAAAAAAGTCCCATGAGTGTTTTCAGCAAAGGACTAGATGAGAGGGCAGGTGGGACTTCATCCTGTGGCGGTGGGATTAACCGGTGAGTAAAGTCCCTCAGGGAAGGGTGCGTACATCGAGAATGATGCTCTTATATAAGATCCTAACGACTCTTGTAACAACGTTTCTGATCTAAATAGGAAAAGACAGAAAACTTCCAGAGCTATCGGCAAAAAACCCATTAGCAAATTATCAAACACAACGGGAAAAGGAAAATAATTAAAAAAAAAAGCCTAAATCCTGCTTAGTGATGCAACCGTTCCGTACACCGAGAGCCAGCCACCAGGAGATAACCCAGCCAATACCAATTAACGGCACCAACTGGACGGGGCACGACTGTGCTGGCAGCATTATTTTTAGGGTTCTACAAGAAGAAAAATGGTGCCTCAACAAATTAGAGGAACATCGATAGCTCCTGCATTATTAAAGAACTGCAGAAAGCATCTGCCTGCTTAACATTTCCTTCAGTTGTGTTGAAACACGCTGCAGAGTCACATAGAAATCTGGAGTGTCCCGGTTTACAACGGCCTTCTAGCTGTGTGGGGAGTATTATAAATTCATCTCTGTGCATCTCTGCACAATGCTTTATGATCTGTCATCAACATGTATTAGATAAAAGCATTTCACCTCATAATTTTCTATGGATTTATACACAGCGCTAATGGTAACTGGAAAACGTAAAATAAACGAAATCCAGAAGATGCAGATGAAAGGTGAAACCTCAGGAACTGCTGTATCTGTTATGGACGAGTAAGGAATGAACCTCTCCAAAGGCACCGTGGTACAAAAGATGTTCTGTACATTTGCCTGGTAACATTATTTCAACATACAAGTTGTAGACATCCATGTTTGTGGATGAGGCTCAAAATACAGTATTCTCTCCTCAGATCCTTTCTCCAGGTCACTTGGCAAGGCAAGAAATTGTTTGGAAGATGTCCCAGACTAGGATGCCATCTCTATCCCCCAATGATATCCTCCTGAGAGGATCCTTTATCCTCCTGAGATAAAAAAAAAAAAGGTCTTCCATTTATTAAAACATTAAAACCAGAACTCTTCAATAAACACCCCAGAAGGCCCTGGGGTTTCTACTGGCCAGACCTGTTGAATCTACTCTGTCAAGGCAAGGGATTGTCTGCATCTTCATCTTCACTGCAGCAGGTCCTTAGAGGCTGCTCAGGGACCACAAATTCCCCAGTGTCTTGGGCAGCACATGCAGAGCACAGGAAGAGGGGACCCCTGCCTCGGCAGCTTCAAAGACAGAGGAGATGGCTTGAAAGGAACCCCACTGCCTCCCAGGCAGGGAACAGAAAACAACTGATGCCCAAATAGGAAGCAAAGGCATGATCTATGAATTACTACTGGTCAGATATTTCCTTCCAAAGATCTGGCTCCTCCACTGTGGCAAGTGGAGCCTGCGTTTATTCACAGCTGCCGCAAAGAGAAGTGCTGCTGCCTCACACATAGTCAAGAAACTTGGAAAACATGGTGGTGCTTTCATTCTCACAGAGGCTTTCCACTGGGTTCTTCTGCCACATGGCAAGCGGGCTGTACAATTACACTGAACCCAACCTGCCACGTTGGAAATGTTCTCCAGGTGTTCTGGAGAGAACAGCTCCCGATGGGAATGTTCTCCAAAGCAGAGACATCATTCCTAGCTCACCACATAACATGCTCATGTACCACAGAGCTGCACTTGCCATGCAGGGACAGGTCATCTGTTTGGACACAGAAAAGCAGCAAGGCCTTTGGAGCACACACCCTTTAGTATGTCCCTTCTACATTTATTTTAGGAGCACAAGGCAAGGACTTGTCCATAAAACCAAATCAGCAGAACAGTTTAGGTGAGATCTGGGGGTTCAACTGTCCCCAGGAGGCCCAAGATGATGACTTTGAACTTCAGTAAGAGAGAGTAGCAGCAGCACAGCATCCTCAAGGGGACAGTACCTTCAGAGAGAATTGGTACATGGGATGGATGGCATGGAGGTCGTTCATGGTGAAGTAGAGCAGAGAGGCCCGCGTGGCAGCAGGCCTGTAGTGCTCCCTGGCCTCGTTAATCTTGGTTTCTGTCACCTTAGACTCCTGAACCTGGGAGGAAAACACAGAACACAATTACTGTGAAAACATCTTTGTGACTCGAGTATTCAGCCCAGTGGAGGGTTGATGTCTGCCACACACACAGAGATGTCAGGCCAAGCAGTGGACAACCCACACACGACCGCTGCAGGGAGCAGCCTCTTCCCCCATGCCATGGCACAGCCAGACTTGAGCCACCCACTCCCAGCATCCCCCTCCTCTGGCATATTCCCCACTGGACTGCACTTACCACCCCCTTGACCAATCCTGTTCTCCTGAGCCCCCTCCTGGTTTCTCAGCAGGGTCCCTGCTCTTCACTAACCTGAATTGTTTTTCTCATCAATGAGTTTCTCCTGCTAATTGCCTCCCTCCCATGCAAGTCTTTAATAACCCAGGGCTGAATAGCCTCAGTGCTGCTCTCCAGGCAGCTTCTCCCAAGACTGAGAAGTGCTGGTTCATGGTGCCGTTGGTTGCCTGTCCTCAGCAGCGTTTAACGCGCCCCTACCTCACTGGCCAGGTGTCTGCATAGCTGCTGTGACGGATACGGTGAAAATCCTCTTGGCAGATACATCACCCCATTATCGTTTCAGTCATGTTCGTGCTTTCACTCCACTTCAGCAGTGTAAAGAGGCATCCTTCAGCCTCCCAGGGATTATTTTAGGCTCTGATTATGTGCAGCCAGAAGTGTCTTGCAACACAGCCATGTGCTACCGAGCCAGTGCTGATCCAGCTCAGCCAACACGCGATGGGGATATGGCAGGAAAGGGCTCAGCACACGCTGTACAAGGCAGCAGGGCACGACACAGCTCCCATGGAAACGCACACCACAGGGTCTCCCTCTGCCATGACCTGAACTGGTGTGAACACATCTGGATGGGGCACATCGAGCCTTCCCAACGAAGCACAGACTGAGATTTAATCTGTGGTGTTCAACCCCCACATGCGGGGGTCTGTGGGATTAGCCTGTTGGCTCATCCCCATGAGCAGTAAGGGACGGTACTATCTGAGCCCCCAAAGAGCAGCTTCAACATCTGCTGCAGGAATGAGCCTCCGCATGGGCCATGAATCATCTGTCCACATCAGACGAGTTCTCCCTTCTGGCAGCACCCATGTCCTCCACTGACTATAAAGGGAGCCCAGAGTCTAGCTTAGACTTAGACAAATAACTTTTACCTATCTCATCCCCAAAACAATGTACCTAGTAAAATAAAAGCCAGAGGTGGGGAAGACTGATCCTTTCCATAAACAGAGTAGGCAAGATTTCCACAGGAAGGCAAATATTGGCTGAACATTCTTCTCTGGGTAGACAGACCAAGAACAGAGTAAGAGTTGACTTGAGAAGCAGACCCCCAACGGGACCCTGAGACAGCTTTCCATGGGGGTACTAAACTCAGGTGCAAACTCTACAACTCATCCCTGTTACCACAGAGCTGGCAGTGACCAGTTCTACAACCACAACTTGTTTAGAAATTGAAGCATTTCAAGAGCGCCTACTGCAAGAAGGAGATACCAAGCTTGCCAGGTCAAAACACCCCTTCAACATCCCTTTAGGGATGCATGTGATGGACCATGAATGGCTAGCAGAAATCACTTCAATTTTTCATGTGGAAGATCACTTAGTCCTTGGTTGCTGGGGCTACAGCGCTGGGAAGTGAGAGGCAGCTCCAGCCTGACCCCAGCACATGGGTAACATCCCCAGGCAGCATGGGCCAGTGGGCTGGAGGGGGAGAAGTGAGGGCTGTGCAGATGGGAGGAAAGTGGCTGAGGAGACGTATCGCAATCCTGGCATGACAATCACACTCCTCAAGTTCCTTCAGTGGCAGGGGAAACCATGGTGCTTCCACGTACCTCCACCTAGCCAGCAGGGTGAACGAGAAAGGTGGCACTGCTGACCCTGTGCAGCTAATACAAACGCTGACTCATCCTCTAAGGAACGGAAGGGTGTGAAATACCCAAGGTTTTGTAGATTTACTTGAGATTGCAAACTCAAGAGATTCCAGTCCCTGGCCACTACTAAAATCCATCTTAACTGAGGAAGTGTGATGTATTCGGAATTACGCTGGAACAGTTCAAAGCTGCCTCGATACAGTGTGTAAATTTTATTGTCTTTACATCAGACACTGACATTTTCTCTTGGTTTTAAATGGGTCATTTAACATACAAAAGCTCCAAAGAACTAAATGGCCTGAAACTGTCCAGAGCGGAGAGCACTTCAATTCGTACCACCCTCTACTCAGCAGAAGGGGCAGAGATGGGCAGAGTAAAGAAGTTACATCCCATCCAGAAATCCTTAAAGAGAACACCACACACATGCTCTTATCTAGGCTATCGCCGTCTTTGTACCTTCTCTTCAATCTCTGCAGCTGTCTGTTTAGTGATCTCCAAGTTCTCCACCAATGCTGTGTCTTCCAGGAAGTTCCCAGATGCTGATGACAGCCGAGAGAGCAAGTTGTCCTCTAACGTTTTCAAGGTAATTTTGAATCCATTCTGTTGCTTCGTGAGATCCGACTGCAAATAACAAATTCAGAAAGTTTTAGCCACAAGACACTCAGTCAAAAGTAAGGATTAACCACCTTTACACGGGAACAGGCTCCTAACTGACGATTGCCACAATCCAATATCGCTGACTCGTGCTCTCTGGAACTCCTGGGTGTGGGCAGAGCTCTGGGGATCGCTATATTCAACCAGCCATCAACTCTGAGGAACCTTGAACAGCACAGAAAGCACCAGGAGAACTGAGCCCTTTCACTAGGAATGTATTTAAACACTGAAAATGAAGCGGGAGGAAAAGACCTTCATCCCCATCTCAAACATGAATCCTGCATCTCATCCTAGAAGGATCTATTCGTTGTGCCCAAGTCATCCCGGATAGCCACTGCTGCTTCTCCTCCCTCCTGGTGAACCTCTGCGCCTGCCACTACACACCAACACCAGTCACACCAGCAATGAAGACCACAGGGTTCAAACCCAATGACAAGAACAACAGCAAGGGCACTTGGGTCCAGAGATGAGCAGAACTCACCTCAGGCTCAGAACTGAGGACAAAGCCACAGCCTCACTCGACTGCTGCCCCCATGTGTGTTCTGGCTGCAGGATCTCACTGGGACCAGTGGCGCGCTGTGCTAGAGGCTGTAGGTGCAAAGACAAAGTGCCCCTGCCAAAGGATTTGCAAACTCAATGCAAGGGCGGCCAAGCAGATACAGACCAGTAACAACCATTTTGCTGCAAGGGCAGATCTTCCGAATTACAGCACAAATTCTTCCACTTTCTGTGAAATGCAACCCCCCCTCCCCGTTCTCCCCAGAGACTCGTTCCACTCCCCTCTCTTCTGCAGAAACACCAGTCATTAACGCTGTTCACAGTGGAAACAAAGACCCTCATCTGACTCCTTTCTGAACTGATCCTCCAGAACAGGTTTTCTCCCCTGAAATGTGATTGCTCTATTCTATGTGTTTGCTCGGGGTAACGGCGCCTTTGCTGGATTTCAGGTGGATTGTGTTATTCCACTGTATGGTCCTATCGTGAACACCTATTTTTGGCATTATCACAGAGAACACCCTGTGTGTCTCATTTGGACACTGTTAAGATAGAAGCCTGGAGACTATTCTCTACATAAATGTAGCCAATCGCTAACACCGTGGTACATAAAAAACCACTGTGTGACACAGGGGTTTAACTCCTCAGATTGTATTTAAGTGACACAACCAAAAAACACAAGTAACTTGCAAAAGAGAGAAGGGCAACGAAGCTGGTGAAGGGCCTAGAGAACAAGTCTTACGAGGAGCGGCTGAGGGACCTGGGGTTGTTTAGCCTGGAGAAGAGGAGGCTCAGGGGAGACCTTCTTGCTCTCTACAACTACCAGAAAGGAGGCTGCAATGGCGGGGGTGGGGTGTTGTTTCTTCTCCCATGTAACAAGTGACAGGACTGGAGGAAATGGCCTCAAGTTGTGCCGGGGGAAGTTTAGGTTGGATAGTAAGAAAAATTTCTTCACCAAAAGGGTTGTGAAGCATTGGAACAGGCTGCCCAGGGTAGTGGTGGAGACCCCATCCCTGGAGGGGTTTAACAGATGTGTAGATGTGGTGTTTAGGGTCCCTGGCAGTGCAGGGTGAACGATTGGACTCGATGATCTCTTCCAACCAGATGATTCTGGGATTCTGTAGCCCTGCAAAAAATCGCCAGCTCCACCACACAGCAGATGTGCATGTGGAACCGAGACAAGTTCTGGCCTGTGACCACTGGCACATGAAAGACTCAGCAGCATAAGCCAAGTGGTTTAATGCTCCAAAGGTAGGTTTTGGAAAAGATACCCACACCTTCCAACCACCTAGGGGGTCTGATAGAGCTCCAGAAATGGGAAATGTGACCCCATGGCTCTTCCAATCCCACACCCCATAAGGGAGGCAGCGGTGTTGGCTCTGTTTTCAGGCAGATGAACTAACTCCTCCATTAATAAGTCATCTCTCAATATCTGGGCTGAGAATTCCTATCCTTGCTGCACACGTGCTCGTTCCCTGTTAATGCCAGCCCAAGCGCTGGGCAGAGCGTGCGCTGAAGCGCGTCGGCTGTTGGTATTTCGGCTTTAAATGGCTGCTCCTAAAGGCCTGTTCTGTAGGAGTCACTCACCAGCCTTTGCCCAGGGTGGTAAATACTTTACAAGACTTGAAACAGAAAACTAACACTGCTAATTTTGTGCGTTCCCGCCATTCGAGCATAGCACCCCTTGGAAAACGACATTTTGCAGCTGTTAGTCCAGACCACGGACCATAAGCCCTGGGGTTATTAATGAGGATGTGTGTGATTTTTGCTCCAATAGCTCGCAATCACGGCGTGGTTTCTGACGCCCACCCTTGCAGCGCGTGCAGTGCTGTGGTCCCCACAACAGCTGGCGTCTGTTGCAGTTGTCTCCTGCCTCCACTTTCAGCAGCAGCAAGGTCACCAGTTCTTCTCTCTGCAGCGCAGCTCGTTAGCTGTTCTTTCACAGTTCATTTATAATGGTGCTTCTTCTGGGAAATGGGTTACTCTGAGCGCCTTCGAAATTTCATTCCATGGAAAACAAAGAAGTTCATCAGTTCTACAGGCCAGTGTCACAGGATTCACCACCAACTCCCTTCTAGCTCAGCCACGGCAGCCACCTCCTCTCCTTGTCCTTTCTGCTCGCTTTATTGGATTAGTTTAATGTCATAAAGCAAAGGAGAAAAAAAATCCCCGTATTTTCTGTCCACTCCTGCAGAGCACCTTCTTCCCTGTAGAAGACCCACAACGTTGTCCATCACAGACTAGATGTGCAGGGACTTTCACACACTGTAGCTATGGAATCGGCAAGGCAGGACCCTAACTCATGGCTTATCCACCCATGGCTTGGGACACAGCTGCCAAAATACTCTTCCTAAGGCTGTTCTCAGCACTAGCACTAAACAGACAATGAATTTGAGGCAAACACTGCTTGAGACACTTCAGTCCAAACTGAAGCCTGGTGAAGGTGGGAGATACTTGAAACCAGCTCTGGTAAGACCACGTGGGCCACAGGCAGCACCACCAGCACATGGACCACAGTCATCCTTGCAAAAGGAAAATGCAAATGAGACTAATTAAAGACCAGAGGGTTTGTAATGACAAAAGAGAGAAGGTCTCAGAACTTGGCTTTGCTTGCCTTGGTCTAAACTGGATTCAGCTTCTCTCTGATGGTCTCGCACCAAGGTGACCTCTGCCCTAACCTGGCTTAGCCTGGGTTTAATCCGCAGTCAGAGCAAGGAGCTATTCTGGACAGACTGATCTGTCTCTAGAACCAAAAGATGGTGGGGAATTCAGCGATTCAAATCTGAGTCTTGAAGGAGCATCCCCAGCTATCAAACAGCCCAAGAGGGTTTTTTGACATCAGCAAACAGGTGAGGGGCAGAAAGTACCAAGCCCGTGGCCAGCAGGAGCCCACAGCCATCACCAAACCCCCTCACCACGGCTAAGGAGTGAGCCTCTGCTTTTATCCCAGCTGGGAGGAGATTTTTTTTTGACTGACTGTTCCCCATCCAGCAGAACATCCCGAACACCAGGCTGGTTTTCTCCTCCCTGGTGTCTGCTGGGCAGCAGAACCACAGCAGGAGGTAAGTAGGTGAGAGGGAGAGGAGAGGGAGTGGGCTCTGGTGGTATCTTGCTGAGGTCATTTGGAGAAAAAGGTCTTAAATATTCCTAAAGGAAAAGAAAATCACATCCCACACTGTATTTGCTTCACACTTTCTGAAACGAGACTATAGCCCCACATCCCCCACAGCCACCGGCACAGCTGACACCCAGGGATGCCCTTCCCCAGTCCTATGCCCAACCGCCTTCCTCCGCAACACACACCCTGAAGAAGCAGGGACTTCAACGGGCAGATCCCTAATTCCCACCGCTTTCACCACGTCCCACCACACGGCTCTTTCCCAGCATGGGGGGCAGCGCTGCCTCTTTGCAGGCACTCGTTTTCAGAGCCTCGTCGTGGGTTTGTTGACTGCCCATGACACTGTGTTTGTCTTTCTTACTGTTCACAGCAAAGAGGAACTGAAAGGAAGCGAGAGGAACCATCCTCAACGCAACAGCAGTGAACGACACCGTGACACTAATCGCGGTCACCCCCCAACCCCGTCAGTGCCAATCAGCAAAGCGGCTCTTTGCAGCATTTAAAACCGGTGCTAAGCGTGTGCGAGAGGCACCGCATCACGAGGCTTTGGGTCCCTGATGGTCCCAGCGAGCCGTGGCTCACACATTAAATCACTCTGGTATGGATTTTTGATGCCATCTTTTGGCTCGTTAGCACACGAGCCCGGTCAAAACTGAAAGCGTCATTAAGGCTGCACGGTTAACGTGCTTCAGACCCTCATTAGATGAAAAGATTATCACGACACCGGCTTGGCCGGTGCAGAAAAGTCACCCCCACTCTCAGAGAATATTTGGTGTTGTACACTCGTTACAACTCGTTACGCTCAACGTGCCACAAGAAGAAAAGGATTTTCTTTTAAAAACTACCATGAAACTGAAGCCGTATTAAGAGAGAGACTGTTTCAGCCTCTCACAAACAAGTGGGAGGAAGAGGCAGAACAGAGGAATTTCATTACTAGCCTCAATATTTACAGTGGAAATCTTATACCGTAAATGCCTCAAATTAAGTGAGATTAATCCTACCTCCAAAATTAAAGCTGTGAAGTCCAGCAAAACCTGATATAATGCGAATCTCAGCTTCCATTTCCAACAGGAATAGGAAAAGAAAGAGATTCTTACCCCAATTTGGGGAGAAAATATTTGAAATTGCAGTTTAATGTTCCCAAAATACCAAGAAAACAGAAGACTGAAGAAAAAAAATTCCTCCAAGTTTGTCATTGGAGAGAAATCACCCGATTTTATGACAAGCTCAGCAACCTCTGCAGCCTTGCACACGAAATGCTATTTGTTTCAGATGACAACAATAATAATAGCTTTATTAATGCTATTAATGTTACTATTACTATTTATACCTTCTCCCAGTATAAACTCGCAGCTACCGACCTTAAGCTCTTCCAAGTCAGGCCTCTCCGTGTTGACCACCGCCGCGAGCAGCTGGTCCTCCAGGCCGTCCCGCGTGACGGTGAAGTTGATGAGGGTGCACTGTGCCTGTAGCTCGGGTGGGAAATGGGGGTTCGCCAGCTTCGTGTGGAGGATGAGCCGGAAAGCAGGGTTGAAGTCACACTCCTTGTCCCCGATCTTAATGTACCTGAAATCAGAGCAACGGGAGCATGAGGGCACGTCTCTTCCAGGCTGCTTCACCCAAAGGATGGTGGTATCGGTCAGTAGCATCTACCAGTAGCGTGAGGACTTGCGCTCCTCACACAGAAATCACTGTTAAAGTGAAAAATACTTAAAATTGGACACACCCAAGTCACTTCTGATTTCAGATAAAACCCCCAGACTGTTGCCCCTGAGTTTTGGATCCTGTTTGAGAAGGCTTATGATTTCCAGCAGCAGGATTGGCCAGTTCAACCATGAACCCTCCTTGCGTGGTACAGAAGCTGTATTCTACCTCATGCTGGAGTTACGTGGAGGAAAAGTTGTTTAGCACTGAGAGTTTTATTACTGCTCGGTCTCTTGGGTCAGATCAGGTCAATTCTGTGGTCGCACTGAGCTGGAGCAGTGAAGCCAGATTAGGAGAGTGGCTGGTTGCCATTCCTGGGAGGTAACATCACTCAGGAAAACCCAACCTTCTCCTGTTCTGCATCTCTGAAATAAAGTCTAAAATTTACAGAGACCCCAGGAATCAACAGACTTTGAACCCCAGTTTAACAAAGTCCATGGAACCAGAGGTAAAGAAACTGGAAAAATGCTTTCAGGGATGCAGTCCCTTCTTGGGCTCAACTTCACTCCCAAATCTCTACCTCCTCCCCGCCAGCAGCGCAGGGGGATGGGGAATGGGGGTTGTGGTCTGTTCATCTCATGTCTCTGCTGCTCCTTTCTCCTCACACTCCTTCCCATCCACGGGGGACGGTCCTCCATGAACTTCTCCAACGTGAGTCCTTCCAACAGGCTGCAGTTCTTCATAAACTGCTCCAGCGTGGATCCCTTCCAGGGGTGCAGTCCTTCAGGAACAGACTGCTCCAGCTTGGAGCTGCTGCCAAGCAGCTTAGTGCACAAGTCCTGCCAGCAAACTTGCACCACCGTGGGCTCCTCTCTCCACGGGTCCCCCAGTCCTGCCAGGAGCCTGGTCCAGCGCAGGCCTTCCATGGGGTCACAGCCTCTTTCTGGCATCCACCTGCTCTAGCGTGGGATCCTCCACTCACCGCAGGTGGATCTGCTCTACCACGGACCTCCATGTGCTGCCTCACCATGGTCTTCACCACGAGGAATCTCTACCCTGGCACCTGGAGCACCTCCTCTCTCTCCTTCTTCACTGACCTCAGTGTCTGCAGCATTGATTCTTTCACATATTCTCATTCCTCTCGTTGGCTACAGCTGCCCAGTTGTGCAGCAACTTTTTCCTTTCTTAAATACGTTACCCCAGAGGCGCTGCCACCATCGCTGATGGGCTCAGCCTTGGCCAGTGGCAAGTCCCTCTTGGAGCCAGCTGGCACTGGCTGTGTTGGACGTAGGGGAAGCTTCCAGCAGCTTCTCCCAGAAGCCACCCCAGTAGCCGCCACGTTACCAAAACCTGGCTATGCAAACCCCGTACAACGAGGCTTTATTTGTTGCCATTATTTGAGCACACACTAAAAATGTGCTTATTGTACTTCACTTACAGAAAGAAGAAAACAGTGAACTTCGCTTGCTGCTCCTCTCGCTGACCTCCTCTTGGCTGGAGAGTGACAAGCAGCTGCCATGAAGAACTTGACCTCGTTAAGAAACACTTATATATTCTTAATGCTTAAACCCGTAGCTGTATTCCTAAGCCGTGTGCCGTGTTTGTTAGAATTCAAGGTTATTTTCTCCTCACAACAGCAATAGCTATTCCGGTAATAATTCAGTGTCAGGACAGCCAATTACAGACACCAAGGTCAGCACACAAAGGCAGAATTACAGGACTCTCTTTTACATGAGGTTTGAATGACACTGCCCAGTAAAATGAAAAACTTGGGTTTGTTTCAAAGCCATCCTGTGCCTGAATTACCTGTGATTGCCAGAGTTAAAATGCTGTCACTTCTGAAGGCAGGATGTTGGTACTGCTTAGATGAGCACCCACCATCCGAGGTCAGGAACAGAAAAGCACAACAGAACAAAGAGCCCCTTCACATGTGCCATTGACCCTCACCAAACCTCACCTTCCTTTCTTGATTGTTTCTCGCCCTAGTAATGGCCCCAAAACCGGATCCACGGATTCCTCCAGGTTTTCAATCAAAACCAGTTCTCCTGCAGCCAGGGCTCGTTCCATCGTGTCCAAGTACCTGTGGGAAACAGCACTGGTACCTGCCACAGCAAGGCTGGTTGTGCTGCCTTGCAGCAGGGAGGAGGTGAGGGGGACAGAGGGGGTGCTCCACGCTGCCATGGCAGCCACAGGCACACGCCAGCAGCTGAGAGAGAGGAAGAGGCATAAAATGATATCAACATTTGGTGCAGGAAGTGGCACTGGCAGTCTTGGCTGTCCAACAGAGAATCAGGTCTTGGACCTCCCAAGGGCAAGCAATAAGAACTGGGTCGTCGCCTTCTCTGAGAAAAGAGCATGGGCAGCAGTGACAAAGAGGGGACAGCTTGGAGATTTAGCTCAATGCAGGGGTGTTGTGGTGAGAACCTCCCGGCTGGTGCCAGCGTGGGAGGCAAGTTAGCCCCACTGGTCTTCTGGGCATGGTGACCCTCATGGCAGCTTCACCCTCTGTGCCCAGGCCCTCTCTCATCTTCCAAGGTCTAAGAAGCCCTACTCACCCTCCTGGGTGAAACTGAGTCAGGACAGGACACAAGGAGAGCTGGATGGAGGATACCATAGTCCTACCCATGGCCCAGCCTCCAGCACAGCTCCCTCCACTCTCACTTTCAGAGGAGTTTCTATGGAAACCGATCCAAGCACTAGACAGACCCTCAGTTTAATGCGAACTCTCTGTCATTTGGGTAATGAAGCAGCAGCTAATGCACAGAGACAGCTGGGGGTTCTCCTCAAGGTAACTGGCTCCGGCGGCTGCAGTTAAATACACGCTGCTCATGCAATACGTCAGGCAGATACGCGTTAGGAGGTGTTACTCTGTGAGCAGCTGATGTTTACCCCTTCTGCCCGATGCGGATCACCCGCAGCTCTTCGCCGTGCTTGGCTTTGATCCACTTAATCCCCTGCAGTTGGGGGTCCACCATGAGGGGCCAGCGCTCGCAGCTGGTGAGGATGGTGGCGTTCTCGGTGGACATGCGGTCGGCCGGCAGGCCCTCGTTCTGCCAAGCCGCTACGTCGGCATCGTCCGTCAGCATGGTCAGAGGGTCGAGGGATGGAGTGACAGGGATCGGCACCTGGGAAGAGAGGAGAAATGCTCCTCAGTGTGTCAGCAAAAAGCAGCGAGTGCGACTTACAACATATTCTAGACGTGAGCACGGAAAATATTTCAAGAAAAATCAGATTAAGAACCAGTAAGTCCTATTTATCGGTGGTTTCCCATTGTAGAGCAGAGTTCTGGTCCAGCATTAAGTGTTTCCCAATCCTTTTGTGAATGAACACAAGCAACCCAAAGGTTTTAGCCTGCGGAGCACGAAGCACCCTGAAAGGCCCCAGCCTGGCCACGCAGGCTCAGGTCACAGACTCACAGAATCATCTGGTTGGGAAAGACCTTTGAGATCAGTGAGTCCAACCATTCACCTGCACTGTCAGGGTCCCTCAGCACCACCTCAACAGGTCTGTTAAACCCCTCCAGGGACGGGGACACCACCACCTCCCTGGGCAGCCTGGGCCAGTGCTTTGTCCTGCACCAGCTCTCCGGGTTGACGGCTTGGAAGAACATCATGGACACGCTGGTAAGCCCTGCTGTTGTGTTGCAAACCAGCACGAGCAGGTCCAGGAACACTTCTGTGACAGGGGAGGCCATTTCTGAGTGTGACAACTGTTAAGTTTTCTGTGCCAGTTATCTGAGCAGAATGGGCTTTAAGCTTCCCGCAGAAATACAGGCAATTCCTTGAAATGTCCAGGCACAGAGTCAGGTCATTACTGGCACAATATTGCCTTTCTTAACGAAATTTTTGGTTTAGTATTACAAAATGCAGGATGAAGTTTTTCCTCTCTCATCCTAAGGAACTTGCTGATTTTCTCAGCTCTTTGATCTGGGCATCACCACCCCGTAGTACTCCTATTTAAAAGCTTCTTGGCATTTCACCAGTTACTGCAACAATGTGCAGAAGACCGAGCACTTGCATTTACTGATGTAGGAGAGGACCTCTTAAAAACTGGTAAAATGTTAAGCAGGTTTGAAGCACAAGTCTTTATCAGCAGGCCACGGGTAAAACCAGCTGAGAGCCATGGCCAGCACGAAGGGAGCTGGTGGCCAGCACGAAGAACCAGCCGGAGTTTCTCCCAGCCTACTGGAGAGCAGGCAGTGAGCATTGCCTGCTGCAAGCTGCTCCTTCTCCAGACCACTTCCCTCCTTCTAAGCCAACCCTGACAACTGGGTGAAACCACACGGCACTAGTACTGGGCTCCATGTTTGAGTTGCTGCATTGGGATCTTCCTCTGTACATAGAGGAACCGGACCCTTGCACGGAGCAAGGTCACCCCCATGTTTTCCCCAGAGAGGAGTAAATCAAGTGGGTCCAGATCCTTCTCCTCAGTCAAACTCAGTGGGGACACAGGGTGCCCCTCACTTGGGGGATCCCCTGTGGGTATCAGAATTTATGGCCATGTGAATTCCAGTAACATCAGCTTTTCAGAGAACTCAGGGCTTACTTTTAGCTGGTGCAAATAGGGCTTCCAGATTCCTTCCAGGAGGTCTTGACGGTATTTCTTGGTGAAGTAGCCCAGGTAGGAGACAAAGGCTGTAATCAGCAAGACATCTCCACACAAGGTGCTCTGTTGCTGTTTGAAGTCCTTCAGGGCTTCAGCCCATCTCACATTCTCAGAGACGAGTCCCCCAACCTACAATTTTCCGAGACAAATGGATCATTACAGTGGTTCATTAAGCAACACCTCAGGATCTGGCCACCGCCATACCTTGTTCCTGACGTCAACTGTCATTTGCGGAAGTTTAAAACCTGGGGATGGGATATTGAAGGGTTACTTTGCTAAGCCCCCCGTTCCACTCGGTGAAAGGCTGGTCCTGCAGCCAAACCTCAGCTGGCTGCTCCAAGACTCCTCTAAATCATCACGGGAGGATCCATCACCTCCCCAG
>NW_010417998.1:97956-98346 GCF_000710305.1 Buceros rhinoceros silvestris | reverse complement strand
CAGGAATTCACATTAAAATATCTGCATAAGGATTTCTGAGCAGCCCATCAGCTGTTAATCGCCTTAGTGCCACAGACCTCGTTACACCCTTTCTCACACTCCTCTCCAACAGCCACAACCTTCAGCTGTTTCACACTCTTGATTACTACACCAGGTAGATGGGAGTTTGATCACAATCTCTTTATGTCCACATTTGTCTTTCCCTTAACGCTCTGTATAGAAAAAACTCCCTTGTAGACATTTTTTATGAGGATACAACACACAAACAGTCCAGCTGGAGCCTTCCCAGCTTTGAGGAGCCGGTATCTCTGCATGCACGGACAACTTCATTGACCATTGGTACTTTCTGGGGTCCCTCATTCCTGAAGCCTTGTGATTATAAGAGATCTT
>NW_010417998.1:86850-97775 GCF_000710305.1 Buceros rhinoceros silvestris | reverse complement strand
TGAAGGAGAAAATTTTAGCTCGATTAACTGACCTTACTCACAATCCTCTTGTCAAGGTGCTCTGGAATCATCGATGTAACGTGCAGATCTCCTCTACTCACAGGCTTCTCTTACCAAGGGCCAACCAGCACTTTCTGTTTTGCCTCTTCTGCTCACAGTCCGCATGAGCTCAGGGTCATTTCTCCTATTTCTCATTTTTATTAAAAATTCCTCTATCTCTCTCTTTTGCAAACCTCCCCAAATAAGGGGTGCTGCAAATATGACTAATATGACATTGTCACTTTCTTTCAGGCCACTGCTGAATGTTAAATACGATCAGATCGAAGACAAATCTTTATAATAAGCCCGAACAGACAACTTGAAATCCTCACTCCCCTAAACTGGGTCTTTTGCCATCTTAAACTGAAGTGCAGAATGCAGGTCCCCAGGATGGGAAGGCACCACCCTCAGATCCTCACTGAATTCCACCATCACACATCACAACTTGACCAAGTCCTTTATCAAGCAGAATCTTGTTACCTTCTGAGAGTTAGGAGCCACCTTTCCAACACACATTTACTCCTGGTCAGTTTACGTCATTGTTCTCATGTAGACACTGTCCTCCAGCTCAAGCAGCAACTGTTTCACCCTCACATGTACCCCCAGATGCTTTTAGAAACAGCCAAGGTTTTCTAGGGCATGTGCCCTGCTTGGCTGAGCAAAAGAAGCTGATCCAGTTCCACCCGGAAATACACAACCACAGGAACAGCTCTACCAGGCCAGACCCAAGGTCCACCTCCTTCAGCACCCTGTGTGCTGACAGCAGCCCTTAGCAGATGGCTTGGGAAGACTGTACCAGTGAGCACTGGGTGATAGCTCCTGACATCACCTCCCAACATCCCACTCCTGGAAACTTAAGGACCTTCCAAACAGCACTTCTATCTTCGTGCTGAAGAGCCACCAATAATTTCCACGGATACCAGCCAACCTTTTGGCACCTGCAGCATCCTGTGGCCAGGAGATACACAGTTCCCGTGTATCTCAGTACACGTTTTCTGTAGAAAAAGCACATCCTTTGATGTACTGTCTGAACTTCTCAATTGCTAAAACGTGTTCGGACAGTGGAAAAACAGCAAACAATTATGCTCATGTCACCTTCTCCAACCACTCATGGTTTCAAGACCTTGACACCTCCCTCTGCTGTTTCCTTTTGGGGTTGAAGACCTTTGGGCTATTCAGTAATTCCTCACACAGAAGCAGCCTTTGGATTGTCCTTGCAATCTTTTTCTTTACAAAATGATGTCACCTTTATTATCCGGTTTCTTTTTACTGTTACCTTCTCTGAAGCATTTTCCATTCTACCACATCCTTTGAGGACGAGCAGAGGGGGTGGAGGAACAGCCGCACAGGCAAGATTTATTTAGAATGTATTTATATAGCGAGGCTGTGATTTTTCTGGTTTGTTCTCTCTTCCTAATAAAGCCTAACATTGAATTTCAGCTTGGATATGGGATTTGTTGAGGCTTTTTTTCCTCTGGGAGCACAAAGCTCACATCCTCACAGAACTCTAAACTCCATCATTTTGTTCCTGAATGATAATAACTAGTTCAGCATCACTTACAGGGCATGTAAAGTAAAAAGTGAATTTCTAATACACATCACTTTACATTTACCTCTCCAGCACTTCACACCTCCATCACCTGGTATCATTTTTACAGTTCTTTATAGTCAGTCTCCATCATTGCTGTGTTTGTATTACTGAGAAAACGAGCGACCTGCTTACACATCACCTCATCCAGATCGTTTATGATTATTCTGATGACAAGTAAGAACTAACAGATGCCACCATACCTCTGATGGTCTTTCTGCTTCAGTGAAAAAATCAGTGAAAACTGCTTCTTGGGCCATCTGACTCCTTCCAGGAGCACCAAGAGAGGCCGCAGGTTTTCTTTGCCCCATTCAGCCTCAGAGTTGTCCCTAAACCAGTTCCAGCTAAGCTACTCTTTCATGAACATGAACCACCATCCTACTCACAAAGTTGCAGAGGTTTCCCCAGCCCCTTTCGCTGATACCAGCACATGCTGATTTCTGCTGGAAAACTTGACAGGACGAGGACCACAACCCTCTCCTTGGGCTACACCACGTGTTGGACAAAGCCCGAACAAATAGATCCAAGTGGTCCCTGCTGGCAACGAGCTCCTGGTTTAGAGATAATCTGATACAAATCCATAGATACGTGTCTGCGTCCTGTATCACTGAATTTCACCCCACTCCTGCCATTCCCATATCCAGAGCAGCCAGTTACGTCAACTACAGTCACGCTTCCTATGATCTGTGGGAATTCCCATCCTGGTGTTCTCAGCCTTTCGGGTCTGTCTTACCGTGTTTACTCACATGCATTGAAGTGGAGCCTATGAAGGCTGCAAAATACCTGAGATCAGGCAGCATGGGATGTACCTGCCCACTTCCACCTCTGTCCTGGACATTTCCTGGAGTCCAGCTGAAGCTGGACAGTCCCTGGTCTCAGCCCACGTATCTGTCCTTATGTAATCCTCCTTCTTGAAAAGGAAGCGAAGTTATTACTTTTAAGTTATCAATTCCTTTTAAGGATCATACCCAAATTATCCTTAATTTCAAATCCAGTAACGTTGCAAAGAATTCCACTTCCTCCATCTTTTCTTTGTAGTTTTTATAGATGAAGTACCTCCAGGTCTTCCCTCCAGCCTTCCTGAGGTCAATTCTGGTACTACTCTCACAGCCTCTAAGACCAAGAAGTGTTTATTGATCTGATTTTCCTAATGTTTGTAGAGGTTACTTCTTGAGGTTATTTTTTATCCACTTAGCTCTTAAGGATCTTTTCTTCTCCTTTGCTTGGGTCACACTTTACTGTCAGTTTTAGTAACTTAAAGAAATCCCAGGTGTCTTGACCTCAGACCCTAGAGATCATTGGAATTGTTTTTATTTAGCAAGTAGCACATTAAAAGCCACCTCACTCGATTACCTTTAGCTCTCCGATAATGAGGGAGAGTGAACAATCATTCCCATTCACCTTCTGCATACTACTGGTGATGTCATCAGCTTGTGTCACATCCATTCCTCGCACCATCTCTTTTCCAAATGAAAAGTCCTGATCTATCTCCTCTCTCCATGTAGAGAAGCTGTTACAGACTTTGCTGCAACTTTTCTAGGTCACCTACAGCCTCCTGAGGTGGGGTGACTCGCCTGCTCAGCGTGCAAGATGTGGCCGCTGACAGCTCTGGTACAACAATTGTCTAACTTTTGCTTCCTGATTTTTTTCCTGCCAGTTCCTAATATTTTATTTGCCTTTTTTCTTCCACGCTGCTGTTCCTGAGAACTCTTTGCAGCAGCTCCGAGAGCTCTTCCGTGAGGGATAATAGTGCAATTAGGACCTATCAATGTAAGTGCATGATTACAGTTCCTTTTCCGTGCACGCTCTATTTTACATTTGTCATCACTAAATTTCATCTGCCACATTAGCACGTACCCACTCACAAACACCCATCCATCAGCCATCCTCCCTGCTCTGGTGCACAGAGCCCGAGACATTCCCTCGGCCCTGTCCCATGGATCCTGAAGCATCTTCCGTCAGTCATCTAAAGTTCACGAGGTGCCAGACCACAATTCAGGCACTGTGGAAGTCCCTTCACCCCCAGGTTCTCTTCTCAATCCGAAGCAACACTACCTGTGTTCCTACAACCTTAGATCAGTTTATTTCAAAGTCTGGGAACTTATTTTGGCCCACAGCCACGTCAGTGACATATCTTGGGTGTCAAATAAAACGGACATCAGTGATGGCTGCCAGGATCTATTCTCAGTCCAAAGCTGGAGCTGACACAGTGCATGGTACAGCAGTAAGTTGGGACACAGGTAGGTCCATGGGTACCCTGTAAAGGTGATCCCTTTTCCACAGCAGCAGCAGCAGCAAGCTGAGGGCTTTCTAACCAGCTTTAAAAACAGCTGGTGGGACTGGCACAGACACAGCTTGTTCTTGCCCTCCCTTCCAGCTGACTGTGCTCAGCACTCCCTCAGCTGTGATGCCGGCTCATGGCTCCTCGCCACAGCAGCTCTGTCCTGCAGCCACCGTGCTGCGAGGAACCCAGCAGAGTCTCAATTCCAGCTGTTCCCAGGCCATGGGGTAGGGAGGAGATGTAACCAGCATGGCCTGGGACACTCTCTCCCCGCTCCTCCAGCATTTTTCTCCATCTGATGGCAAGCACGGTAAGATTTCACCTCTAAATGAAAACTCCTCTAAGTGAATGGTTCTCTATTAAATCATGGTACAAATGCTGCAGCTCATATCCCAGACACAGGCAGGGACAGACGATTCCCCAGGGGCTGAGCACCTCCCTCCTTCTCTCCCAACCAGTTTCACTGAATAATTTCCACCAGTAGAAGTGACCCTGGCCTTGCCCAGACTTTTAAATCATCCCTGATCCTAATAAATTCCCATTTTCCACATGATCCAGGGTAAGCAGAGAACCCTGGTAGTGGTGCATCGCTGCGTGCTGCAGCAGCCTGGCAGCGCAAGTTACGGTTCTCTCTTTGCAGCTGGGCTGGTGAGAACCACATTCTCCCATTAAAGCCCTGAAGAGGAACCCAAGGGACCTTAAGGCAGGTGTTCTCAGTTCCAGACACAAATTTGAGCAGACAGCCTGTGCTCATCTCCCATGTGAAATGAGTCACAGGGTTTCTGGGTTGAGTCTGGGTTACTTCGCCCACTGGTGGCTGATGCTGCCTGCAGGCCCCGAGGCTCGGTGGGCTCCAGTGGGCACACACCTGCAGCTGGCTGTGCTTCCCATTTCTGGCTGCGTTGCAAAATGTTCCACACAAGCAGGAAGTTGATGCTCTCGGCGTGGCAGCAAGAGGTGAAGAAACCCTTTCAGCTCCGAGCCTCAGGCTGGAAAGGTGAAGGTGATGCTCCCTCCATCTACAGGCCAGTCCCAAGGCAGCAGCCCTGGAGGGTCTCTGCACTATCCAGGTGGCTCAGGCACTGCTAAGGGGGCTGCTACACCTTCCCACCTTCTGCCGTGTGTTTTGGCACAGCTGGGTGGGGTTAAGAGGGCTGGGAGTGAGGGAGCAGCAGGAAGATAATTTATGAGCCTACCTGCAGCATTAGAAGAGCTCCAGGCACCCCTCAAACCTCTTTCCAAATGTTTGCATTTGGACACACGGCAGCAGAGCCACTGGACAGGTATCGGGTTTAATTCCCTTGTCTGCTGTTGGGCTCTTTTCTAGACTCTCTGTTGTTTGGAGCAACAGGAGCCTCTCAGCGGTATTCGGGCTGTTTGTGCATGCGTCTATTAATCTCTCAGCAGCCACAGACAAAACCAGAACATGAACAATCCCACTCCACCCCTCTTGGCTTCATAAAAGCCCCGAGTTGGCCTTGGCTTCCCCAAGATCTCAGACTCTTCTCTGTTATCAACACTTGTGGATCAGGCTGGAAACTTTACCCAGCACAAGCGCAACAGACGATGTTCACTAGCTAGAGATCAACAAAAACACGCTCTTTTTTCCCCTAGCAGAATCCAGGGCATTGCCCAGCATTCATCTTCCTCACCACTGTGAAGATTGTGCCAATCGTATGATGCTTCAGTCAGTGTGATCCTAGATGCGGGAATAGAGATTTACTGTCCCCGGCTCTGCTTGCTCTCTAACGATGAGAGGAAACAGTGTTTGAGCCCACAGGAGAGCGTCCCCCACAGCAGTGGGGGCTAGAAGATGACAATGTCTGTCTCCTCTCTGCACACAGACAGAGGCAGCTTGGGGAAGCTCTTCCTGCTTTCAAACAGAGAGCAAAAGCACTTTGCAGCCTCCCTGGACGCCACTGTCGCAAGCGCAGGAGGACATGACTAATCACGGTCCTCGCTACGGCGATGCACCGAACTTGAGCAGGCATCCACATTCGGTCTAAATGAAAATGGATTGTAAACTTCAGCAAGGACTGGCAGGGCTGAAAAATAACGATTGTATCCCAAGTAGAAAACTATTCCCCACTGACGTCCTTTACCTGCACAAAATCAACCCCCCTCCTCCTCCACCCTGTTCTCGTGACGCATCGATCAGGCTGCACACTGGAGACTTGAAAACCAGTCACTGACACATCCTCATTTTAAATATATTTAAGAGACTGAAATAACTACAGGAGAGGCCAGCATCACCCACTGGAGACTGGGCAGAGCCACACGTGGTTTCTCCCATTCCCACACCACCAAAGAAGAGTACTTTGTGCATCACCTCCTCCTAATTGCTTTGATGGTTTCAACATTTCAAAATTGGCTGCTGTGGTTCCCCTGCAGCCTGGGCAGGGAAAGGTTTTTCTCCAGAACTGGTCTCCAGGGCATCCAAAGCATCTCAAGAGGGAAGAAACAGGATAGCTCTGAAGCTGAGGCAGCCAAACTGCTGTTACACTGCCCGTGACACAGACCCGACCAACTCCCACAGACATCTCCGCAAAAACCACAACTGCCACCAAGGAAAAGGTTTCTCAAACCGGATTCCTGCATCTTATCCTGATTTCGGCATCAAAATATCTTCTTCTAAAGGAAACGATTAAACTTAAACTATCAGGTAGGAACATCCCTCACAAGTGACAACCCATCTTGTGAACATATTTCTTCTGTTTGTTTTTCAAGGGTGAGATTGATAATACAGCAAAGGCAAAAAAAAAAAGCCAAACCATAATTTCACAAGCTTTTTATCACAACATCACAGCTGTACCTGAACAAAGATTCTTGTTTCAAGCCAAGAATCCAGACACTGAACACACCCCTTTCGGAAATCCCGTCCTATTTGTCACAGTGGTACTAACTGAGGTGGAATGAAGCTGCGTTAGGGGAAAGCACACACCAGCACAGACCCATGGGGACGGGGAAAGAGCTGAAACCACCGTTTCTGTGTTCTCCTTGTATTTTGTGTTTGCTGACTCCTAGGTGAGCCACAATCTACCGCATCACAGGTTAAACAGCGTTTTGTGAAGCTGTGGAAAGACGCAGGGAAACGCAATATCCCCCAGAAACACAAACAAAATGGAGCTGCGACTTTCCTGTCTTAAAGGTTTTGGAAGCGTTCAATGAGCTTTAACACGAAGAACAGGAAAGCATAAAACTCCTCTGGTGGTTGCAGAAAAGATTCGTAATCAATATCGAGAGGGACTTGGGTGCTGTTTGTCTCTGACCGAGGATACCCCAGTCCTGACGGCACCTGGCTGCCCAGCAGCCGCCTCTGCTGCAGCGCGGCTGCACTCCCGCGTTCCAAAGGAGGCAGAGGCTGAAGGTGAAAGGGTTTCTTAGAAGTTTCCCGGTCCCTAAGCATGCAGTGGGTGAACGTGCAGATCTCAGGAGCAATTTGATTCCCCTCTAAACGCAGCCTTTTTCATATGCCCATGAAAAGCCACCTGAAGCCTTCACTGGCTCTGAATACCCAGGCTAAAGCAATGTGCTGAAGGTCATCTGAGAAGGTTTGAGAGTAGGAAATGGAGAACTTTCCATGTCCTAAGCCACAAATTCAGCCATCTTTACCTTCTCCCTCTACAGTGGGATAGATACAACGAGATTACATACAAATTACAACCCAGCCACAAGCTGGTAAACCAGAGAAATCTGCATCCAGCATCACTTCTAGAAACACCTTTGTATTCTGGCTCAGCTGCCACCAGTCCCACCAACAGAAGCAGCTTCAACAAGACAGACCAAGACCATCAGCTTCACGAGACAGACTGAGACCAGCCTCCATCCCTGCAGACCGGGCAGGAGGCTCTCCTGGAGACGCCGGTCTGGGCAAGAAGATGTGTCCACACACATCATCTCTGCTGCTCCCGGGAGTCAGGGCAGCGCAGCAGCCCTTCTTCACCGCTGCTACCAGACCAGGCTGCGCGGTCGCACGGAAGGGGCCATGCCTTTCAGTGAGTTTTGCCAGGTCGCAGTCCGTACCTCTCCCTGCACCTTCCCCACTGGCACAGTGAGACGAAGTTTTGAAAGCATACGACAACTGGGGCTCTCTGCCACAGTGAGGTCAATGCTGCCTTCGTGGGCTCCAGGGGGAGCTTGAGTCAGCAGAGCCAGCTGCTAGAACCAAGCCCAGCGCCTGCCAGGGCAGAGCTCAAGCACGGGACAGTCTCTCCTTGCCTGGGGGAAGAACTGGTTTGATCCAAGCTAACAGCCAGTGCAGAAGCCAAAATACAAAGTGTGAAGGGCAGCTGCAGCCCTGGATGTGAGCTGGGGCTCCAGCTTGAACAACCCCCATCTTTATCTCTTACCTGTGAAGAAGTGACACCACCCTCACAGAGGTCCCGGGGGCTGCGTAGTTTGGAGACACCACAGAGCGCGGTGCGTACCGACGGACTGATAACAGAGACAGGAACTGCCTTTTCACTATTAACTTGTCATTTCAAAACCTGCAAAGCTACAGGCCTGTTCCCACCTTTGTTTTCGTGATGTGTTTTTTGAGCCACATCATTCTGGCCCATCAGTACTGGATCACACGATTAAGCACCAAAAAGGATCTGGGAGGGAGTATAGCCAGTCTCTAAATATGAGCAGTGCCCACCCTGATGTATGCACACAGCCCGTGCAAAATCATTTCCATTCCTGAAACTTGCTGCAGCGCAGGAAATGTATTCCAAATAAAATCAGAGGATGGAACGTACTGTGTGCACATGGTTGGCATCTCAGCAGCACCTGGTACCGCCCATTCATGCCATCGGAGCTGCATCTGCTGACACTCACCAGTCGATTTGCAAGAGCGATGGTACACGCTGTAGCTTCAGCTTCTTGCTGACATTTGAGTTTGTCTGAAGTAGCCTTCTCAAACTTGGCGGTGAGCTTTGCCAGGTTCTCGTTGAGGCGCTGCACGTGAATAAAAAAAAAAAGAGAAAATAACAGCAGAGCTTTAAGGAAAACTCTTTCAGGGATGATTCCCCCTGAAGGTAGGGCTGGCCAAGCTCCAACCCAGCCCCCGCTGCCCAGGCTGGTACCCAGGGCGCAGCCCCTGCACAGTGCTGCGGCACCACGTGCCAGCGCGGAGCAGGGATTTCAGCACAGGGCAGAGACAAAGAACACACACGACCAATTTACACAGGGCTCTGTCCTGGTGTGAGTTTAAACTGGGAAAGGGGCTCCTCCTGGCCAAGGACCGCTGGTTTGTTCCATGGCTGAGCATGAACAGGGCAGCTGAGAAAACAAGAGTGCCTGGTGCTGCAGCCCCTCAGTCTCAGTCCCATCTTGGGGCTCTGCTGATCCTCCACGCTGTGCTCAAACCCCCCAGGGGCTCCCTGAGCCGCTGGGGGTACGCTTGAACCATCTCCAAGCTGTACCTCCCACACCCGGTTCTAGAAGGGAATATAACACATAAGGCAATAAAACTGTTCTGCTCCTGAAGCCGCCTGAACATGTGCCATGGGCCATGGCTGCAGAGGAACTCAACCAGCACAAGGTGAGACCTTGTCACATGCAGGTTGGCTGCAAAGTGCTGAGAAGGGGCGATAAAGAGCCTGAATCCTCTGGAGAAAAAGAATAGCCCTTTTCTTGGGCAGAGCTGTTCACACTGTGGTCTAAAACAAATCCCTGTCTCCCACAAGCACTTGGAGCAAGAAGAAGTAATAATCGATGTTATCTGTGCCCAGTGCGAACTGCTTAAGGCTAAACTGCTTGTGAATCACTTTAACACTGAGCTACACCCGAGGAACAGCCCTGAAAATGAAAAAGGCTTATATTAGAGATATCTGCAGCTCTCCTGGATGCTGGAAAACACAGAACAGTCTGTCCTCACCCTGCCTCAGAATGAATCACACAAGAAATGTCTGTCTCTGCATCCACATGAATACACGTGCACACATTTATATATAAAATCTTTATATAAAGTCCCATCACACAAGCACAATCTGGTAACTGGTCTATGAAGAACTGATCATACCTGCAGCACCCACCAGACACGCTCTACAGCAACACACAAATACACCCGTGTGCAACATCCTGCTTCTGCATCCACCCTCCCCAGATCCATAATGACCTTTCCCAGGGAGACAAAGGACAGGGAAAGGTCCTTAGTGGTTCTGACCATCAGAATAGTCTCATTTATTGCTAAAAATGGGTATGGGACAGCTCGGGGCCCGGTTGTGAGCAGGGAAGCTAGCAAGCTGGGATATCTCAGATAAGCAAGGACATAGCTCCCCATCCACCCCCATACCGAGCAGGGTGTCTTTACCCATCTGTAGAGGGGAAAACTCACTGGAGTCAGTCAGTTTGGTAAGTGTGGGCCAGTGGGCTGCCAGTGATCTCCCAAAAGTTCACCATCATCTTTGACAAAATCTCACTTCTTAAAAAATAAAATAAAAGCTCAGGCATTAAAGGCTTCAGAAACGAGAAGCAGAAAGGGATGAAAAAAGTTCCCCAGCACCGTGTTTCCCATCCAAGACAGAAGAATTAGACGCTAAAGCCCTCTGAACCCACCCCTGCCCACGTGCTGTGCCCCCCCTCCGAGAGCGAGCTCCAGCCCCAGAGAGAGCGAGCTCCAGCCCCAGAGAGAGCGAGCTCCAGCCCCAGAGAGAGCGAGCTCCAGCCCCAGAGAGAGCGAGCTCCAGCCCCAGAGAGAGCGAGCTCCAGCCCCAGAGAGAGCGAGCTCCAGCCCCAGAGAGAGCGAGCTCCAGCCCCAGAGAGAGCGAGCTAGGATGGGGCTCCCAGAGAGCTCCAGCCCCAGAGAGAGCGAGCTCCAGCCCCAGAGAGAGCGAGCTCCAGCCCCAGAGAGAGCGAGCTCCAGCCCCAGAGAGAGCGAGCTCCAGCGAAGGTTTCAATAGTTTTAGTTTAAAAGTGTAGCAGATGTTTGAAGAATAATAAGCCCCAGAAGGCCTCAAAAGTGTTTGTGCTTCCTACCATGAAGACGCGCTGGCGGAAGGGACTGGAGGCGGCTGGCTGGAGGGCGTGCAACGC
>NW_010417998.1:85431-86734 GCF_000710305.1 Buceros rhinoceros silvestris | reverse complement strand
TCCAAGTCATGTATTTAAAAAGGAACCTGTCGGCCCGGCTGCCCACCCACCGCGGTTACTAACAGGGGGTTCGCAGGAGCTGTGGTGTTACTACAAAGAGGACCCTTCGCTCAAGAAGAGGGATCCCAGATCCACAGCACCTTAAAACCAGGCAGATGGTGGAGCACAAGTGGTGGCTGCTGCACCAGGAGGGACCTGCAGAACAGCGAGTGATGCTGGACAAGGGAGAGGCTGGGGGGTCCCCATGGGCTGGTTTCCACCCTTTGCTGTTAGTGGATATCAGCCAGGGAGGGAGATGGGGGCAAAGATTTCTCCAACGCGGAGGATTTCTCCCCAAGCAGCAACGAGCGTGATGGGTTCCACCAAAGAGCAAGCACTTACGGCAATCTTGGCCTTGATGCTGGCCAGCTTGTCCTGGGCAGCCGCCAGCTCAGCGTTGGCTTTGCTCAGGGCCTGCCGCTTGGGCTCCACATCGCAGTAGACCTCATGGAAGCGCACGATGTTCACCACCCATGAGCAGAGGCCGGCCGCGGCATAGGACTTGGTGGTCACCAACTCAGGTTTAAACTGGGGATCTTGTAAATAGGGCTGAAGGGCTTTGAGGCAGTTCTCGTGGATGTGCTCCTTGTCGAACCTGATCAAGGAATCCAGGAAACCATCCACCCTGGCCATGGCGGCCTTCGCTGCTTTCCAGCTTCTGTCCTTGGGAATCTTTCCTCCCGGGGCCATCAGCACCATCACGGCTGCGGTGACGTTGCTGACAGCTGAAGGCGGCGACCCAAAGGACCTCAGCTCTGTCAGATTCTTCTGAAAAAGGGGAAAAATAAAGGTTGTTACACAAAAAAAGAAGGGGCTTTCTTTTTACTCTGCCGCTAACGGAGCCAGGCTCCCAAGCTCTCAGTCTGATAAACTGGGTTTCCCTCGCTGCTCAAACATCGCTGCCTTTAAATCACCACCACGCATGTCCACGGCATCCAGTTCCTTATATCCCACTGGGGGCCAGTACAGCACAGTGTTCCTCCCCAGACCCCCTCCCTTTCCCTGCTGCCTGGGGGAGCAGGAGGTTTTCTGCCCTCTCAGAAGACGGAGATAAGGAAAACGGAAACCTTTCCAAATAACAACCTCTGTAAATAGCCCCTGTCCCCTCTGAGACTGTCTCACGGAGCTTCCCTTCACGTTCAACTACCCCCTGTACCAGACACCCGTCCGTGAAGGTCTCATTGAATTATTTGTGTGCACCCACGTTTCCAGGGGCCACCATCCAGCCCAACTTTCAGCACTTTAACTAAGCACCTTCAGCAGG
>NW_010417998.1:83488-85311 GCF_000710305.1 Buceros rhinoceros silvestris | reverse complement strand
AGGAGAGCTGCCATGGGGGCGAACGGCACCACAAGCCCCCCAGCCACAAACCCTGCGAGCCAATCTCTGGGGACGCCCTCACTGCAGTTTTATCCCTAATATTTGGTGGGATGAATTTTAACCCAAGCAAAAGAGTTAGTTCCTGTTTCTATCGGTTCTATCAGTTTTTAATCAATATCCTCCAATATTCTGCTTCTCTGAGTTCCTGTCCACAGAAGCAAGGTGAGACAGGCTGGTACCCCGAGCACCCACTTCCTAGATAAAGGGATCTGCTGGGAATCTCCTCCAAAATGAGTCCTTGCTTGCTTTTAGCTTCTGGTAATAATCGAGCTGACAGAGACAGGCCCTCGGGAGCTGGGTGTATTCTCCTGTAAGGTGTCTCTCGATGACATGGAGCCAACCGTGAGCACAGATGAATGTCCCGACATGCCCTGCTCCATCCCCAGCACCCCGCTCAGCTCAGCCAGGAGCAGCAGGTGCCCCCTGGCCTCTCCCAGGGGCTGGTGCTCGGGGGCGCTGGGGGGGCTCTGGCAAAGCAGCCTGTGTCTAACAGCCTGAATTTCCGTGGAAAGGGGGTGGTGAGCAGGCACAGCTGTGCTTTCCCTAGGAGGTGAGCATGTCCGTGACATGATGGGATTGGTGACACTACTGCCCTGAGTGGGGGGTGATGCTGTCCTGGCCAGGAGATCAAGGCAGACCTGGGCAGCACCTCCAGTTCCTTCTGCTCTCCACGGCCATGAGTAAAGAAAGGGTAACCCAGTGCAGCCTCATGGCTGCTCCGCATTACAGCAGGGACCAAGAACGCTCCAACTGGTAAGAAGCTGGAGGAGGATTAATACAATGCCCAAAAACTTGGACCATGAGATGACACCCCCCCCCGCTCCTCACATGCACAGGGGAGATACTGGATTGCCACAGGAATCTTCATCCTACCTTGTTGAGGGTGTTCAGAGCATCCTGAGCAGCTGCCAGAGCAGGCTCAGCTTTGGCCAGGTCCTCCTCGCAGTCCTTCTGTTTCCGCTCAACCTCCTGGGTGATAAGGGCCACCTTCCGCTCCTCCTCATCAGCGACTGCCTTTTCCTTACTCACTTTCTCCGTCTCCACTCCCACCACCTGGATCAACTTGTCAGCATCATCATTCTTTTGCTTCAACTCCACTTCTTGGGCTGCCAGCTTGGCCTTCAGCTCATCCACCTAGAGGGAAGAAACAATTTTGGGAGCATGGACATTCACCAACCTACACCCCACCCTGCCCAGCAGAACAGCTCGAGTGGGGCCAAGCACTAGCCAAAAGCGTGGAGGATTTGCGTGTAAGCAACAGAAAGCAGTATTGCAGGCTGCTGCTCTCCTTCGCTCGTGGTTGGATGGGTCACAGTTGGAGAGCCCACACACATGGTCCATACCCTGGAGCAGCCTGTTAACAGAGAGGAACCCAGCAGCAGCAGGATGAGCTGCTGAGGAGGTTGTCCCGCCCCTGCTCACAGCCTCTGCTTGGAAACTGGACAGAAGTGCCAGGGGCACAAAGGCTGGTCTGAGCAGGATCCATTGGGACCTAGGTAGACAGTTTTCTTTCAGGGACTGTCGGGACTATTTTTGTACAGCCTCACCAAGAACCAGACATTTGCAGGAAGCCAAATAAATCCAGCAAGTAGGGGTAGAGGTTATTTTGGAATGGAACAGCTAAGTCAAAAAAGCACCCTGCAACTACCTACCCAACAGCCCCCTCATGCTGAGGCCGCACTGACCAGTCTACAGAAATCCATAAAAGTCGTAATTAACTTAATTCATTTGTAATTAACTTGTCATGGCACCCAAGCAGCAGG
>NW_010417998.1:69142-83391 GCF_000710305.1 Buceros rhinoceros silvestris | reverse complement strand
AGGAACCTGGACAATGCTGACAATGGGAGCGCTAGTTCTCAGAGCTAAAACACATCCAAGGTCATGCCCACGTATCAAGACCCTCCTCCTCTGCTTTGGAAACGAGACCACCACAGTTCCAAGCACCATAAACTCAACCGGAGACGACACCCCTGAGGGAGGCAGACCTGTCGCTTCCTCAGCACCAAGACCAACCACTTCCATGGGTAACTGTAAAGTTCAGACTTTCGCATCCATATTCAAGATGGAACGTTCCGCTTTGATTTCCAATACTGCCAAACATCCACACTCCGGTTTCAAATCAACAGCAGTTCTGACTGCTGCGCACCTGATAATTGAGGTGTTTAATTTTAGGCCGCTGGTGCTAATTTTAGATTCAGATTTGACAGAGCTGTCCTCGCTGCTCTGCATCTTAATCAGCTCCACAAATGGGTGCTTCTCGCCCCAGCCCTACTCCAACCAGGTAGGAACTTCGTCTTTTTTACCCCCTCACAATGGCAAAACCTACAAGAGCCACAGGAGCTGTGGCTTCCCACCTCCTCCCCAGTCCACCACCGCTCAGCACCTGCTTTGTGGCTCATCAGAGCACTCTTGCCAACGTAACTCCCATATGAGGATACGCCTGAAGAACACAGAAGAGTCTCCGTGTTTGACCAACACTACAGGGATTTGTTTCATCTCAAAAGGTTCATTTCATATTACTTGTTCTTGATAAAAGTAGTCCTGACCCATCTTGTCCACCACTGGGGCATCATCAAAACCAGCAACACCCCCCAGGTCGCAAAATGATTTGTCTCCAAAGGCAGATGTAAGGTCTGCTTTGCAGTGAGGGCACCGCTCTGGTTGGTGTCACTGGTTGTGGTGGCAGTTCAACCTCAGCTGCATCCTTACAAAGGAGATGCTAAATCCTGCGCAGGGGACATGGAACATGCCCGCTCCCCTCGTGCGTCCTCAGAGACCTGTCCTGCACTGTTTGAAGTTTTTTGTCCTGAACTGTTTGAAGTGAGGTGTGGACTCACTGCTGAAAGGCACCAATAAAGCCATAGATCACCCTCCAGCAGGGCACGTCTGCTGTTGAGCGTGACAGACGTGATTTATGCCACCAGCATTACCCAGAGCGTATCTATGGAAGGGGTTGGACCTGCTACTCTGTCGCTCACACCAACCCGCTGTGTTTCTTTGGAGCAGCTTCAGCAGAGGCCCATTTGCCACCACAGAAGCTTGTAAGTGAACATTTGTAAGAGTTAATGAGAGAGAGAGAAAGGGGAGTTTAGCAGCAGACATAGACAGCAAACCTCCAAAGGGCAGCAGTGCTGCTGCAGAAAAGCACTCAGAACATCCAGTCGTTACCACAGCACAGCCCAGCACTGCTCCTTCACAGGAGGAGTCAGGGACGCCTGATCTACACTTCGGAGAGGCAGCAGGTTTCTTAAAGATGGACAGTACAGTGCAAGGAACCACGAACGCCAGCCCAAATTTAGAAGGACGCTCTGTTTACTTGGGAAGAGAGGATTCTTGCCGAGGGGACTGTAGATCTCCTGAACGTGACTCCAAAAATCACTGATCCCCCTGTATTTTATAAGCTATTTTGTCACCGCAGCTGGAATTTAGCCATTAAAGACGACACCCGCAGCCAGCTGGAGCCGTGCCTCGCTTTACTTCCCAGGATCTCTCATGGTTACTACCCAACCAGCAGAGACTGGACACACACTCTTCCCCTTTCCAGTACAGCACCTCACTTCTGCTCCTCCAGGAACCCAGTTCAAGCCAGACTGGAGCCAAGAGCTCGCACAAATTTGACACCCTGCACAGTTTCCGCCTGTGAAGTTCTCCTTTGAACCAGGACACAGATGTTTCTAACAGAGGAACAAGGGAAACCATCAGCTTGTAACCCCAGGGGTTTGCTCTACCTGTGCTGACGTGCTGTTGAGCTTCTCCAGGCCATTCTCCAGCCGCTCCATCTTCGCTTTTAAATCCTTGTCCTTCTTCAACAGCAAATTCTGGTAGAGTTTGATTTGCTCAAGGAATGACTTTGGGGTGGTGTAGTTGTATCGTCGCTCGTTGCTCAGGTACAAGCGGGACACCTCATTGACACTCGTGTGGACGTGGGCCATGAATTTGCTTATTGACTCTTGCACTGAATCCTGGAGGTGAGAGGAGAAGGCGAAATTATCAAACAGAACAACTCTATAGAACTCTGACCTCTGCCATGTATAAAGGAATTTATGAACTTTTTATTCTGCTGCACCAAAATCCAGGGTGTAACATGGAGCTTGATTCCTTTTCAGTTGTTATCTCTAAAATAACTTTGTCTGCTCCTGTATTTTATACCTCTTCTTTCTATCTTTTTATCTCGTACTTTATCTGACTCCAAGCAATTTTTCTAGCATTCGGCTCTACAAAATAACAGCTTTATAAGTATAAATTCTGGCCCTTCCTCTGTACCAATGGGGAAAGCTCACACTTATAAAAAGAAACACTGTAGGCTTTATTCTCCCCAAATCCAGCTCAGAAAAGCTAAACAAACAGAACTGAATCCCTTTTTGTCTAGTAGCGGGTTGTCATCAAGGAGGACTTGACTTGTTTTTGCCCTTGAGAATGGCAGACGCTCAGACACGCATGTGGAGGGAGGGTGGGTGTTCCCTGCCATCATCACAGGCATTGGGTGATCTTCTGCTCTGCGTTGTAAGCTGCCTCTGGTGCTGGCAAAGCCATCACGCCACCGGCTCTACTCTTGGTGTGCAAATGTGGTGCCCACGGCCATTCTTCTGCCAAGGTCCACGTCCCACTCTGAAAACCCCGGACCAAATTTCAAGTGTGGGTCAATTAAGTTTAACGCACTACAGCGCTGCCAGCAGTTCCCCCCCCAAGCAGTCACCCAGATGTCCTGGATCAGTGTTGGAGGGCAGGGAAGGTGACAAACCCTCCCCGCAATGCTCTCTTTGTTGTAAAAGGCTTTGCTTGCACTGAACGGAGGGATGAGGTCGCACCTGGCCACCACCAGCATCATACAGTCACGGGTCGTCAACACCTCCACCCCGCAGAGGAATTCAAACCCCGGCATGGCTCGGGCACCCCCAGACCCAGTGGGTGAGGTGCTCACCTCCACGGTCTCCGTTTCTCGCAGAAAGCGGAGGCTGACAGACTCGAGGGCCTCCCGCGGCCACTCTTGGAACCAGTCTATGGCCACGCAGCTGACGATGGCAGGGAACCTCCTGCTGCGGACGCGCAGCTTGCTACCGACAGGGGAAAAACACAGTGCAACCTGCGGAGTGCAAGGAAGGAGAAGGTGAGAAGGCCCAGCTAGGAGCAGGCTCCAAGCCTGAGCCACACAGCCCAGTCACTTCCACTGGAAGATCTCACACCATCAGCTAAGGGTGCAGCAACCTCCATCCTTGAGTCCACCCACTTCAGGCCAGCGGGGTTGGCCTGGAAAAGGCGCAATCTAGCAGCAAACACCTTTTTTCCCTGCAGTAAAACGAAGCAGTGGAGCTAAGCTCTGCTGTGGTCAAAAGCAGAAGTCTGGCAAACTTCTCGGGCTGCAGCCGGGGTTTAACACAACCACCGCTCCCCACTTCAGCAGCGACACAAAGCTTTGCCCAGCAGGGACCTGCCATCCAGATCCAAGTGGTGCAACCAGCAATTAAAGCGAACGGATCTCAGTTCTCCTGGCAGGACCACAGGCCTGCCTGGGTTTGTTCCCTGAGAGGCAGCGTTGGAAAGGGTTGAGGTGGCTCAAACTCAAAACCTGCTTTTATCAGGCTGAGAATTTTTTAAAACAGAGAAATCTCGAAAAGAAGCAGCATGGAAGTGAAAGCGCTTGTGAGTGGGTTTTCCCCACTCACTGCGGTTTTGCGCAGCAGCTCCTTTGCCTTTCAGGTTATTTCAGCCCAGCAGCCGCTGAAAGTTTCTGAGTTCCAGCAAATCACGTCGTGTCCAGGATCTCTGCAAAATCACATCACTCTGGGGCCTGGTCAAAGGGCTGTGACTCCCCTGCTCAGCATCCTCCCAGTCCTGCACCATTTCTCCTTCCTCAGGTGTTCCTCAGCTCTTCCCTCGTCCACCCGCCTTTCCCTGCAGGCTGGGAGCCTCCTCATCCCCACAGCCACCCTGCTCAGCTCCTCCCAGGAAGGCACAAGCTCTCCCTTTGCCAGAAGGAAACTGCTCACCCAGGGTGTAAAATCTTGGCCTGACTTTACACCTTTCGTCTCTTCACTGCCCCACCCCACCGACAATAGCAAAAGCTGGCCCAAGGACATACCACCACTACTCATCACAGCCCTTCCCCAAGAAGCCCCCTGCGGCCAGGCCTCCACCATGAGCTGAGAGCTGGTTTTCAGGAGCTCCAAAATCCAGCCTGTAACAAAACCATTTCAGAAGAGGCAGCTGAACTCAAAGCTTCTGCTCCTCTGACATGGCCACTGCATGCTCACACACAGGGGACAAGCATGTAGAATTCCTTCCTACACCTTTGAGCAGAAGACTTGGGCACCTCTGTGTTGATCTCTCATGACCAGGCAAGCTTCAGGAAGCCACCCATGCACAGAAGCTCTCTTCTGCACCTGCACTACTCTCTCTCAAGACCCCGAGGCAGATGGTGTGTTGGTGCTCATGCTCTGTTGGGCCAAGCCCCGCTTCTGTGCTGCTCCCAGAGGTCCAGCATGTCCTGGACCTGCAGCTGCTCGATCAGCTTTCTGCACAGCATATGATGCCATCACAAGATGCTGAGGAGAATAAAGAGCACTTCCCAGCGGACCCATCTATCTGCTCTAACACGCCACTGAGGAGAAGGGCAGACAAGGAAAAGGGATTGGCCTCAAATAAATCACACTCACGCTGCCCTTCCAGTGTACCTCAGTAGCTAAACAGGAACACACCCAGGGAGAGACAGCAGGCAGAAGACAACCAAGGTCTTAGAAGGGCTGCAAAACAGCAGCAGCACTCATCAGAAATTCCCCTCTACAATGGGAGAGGAAGTGAGAGGTCTGGATTCCCTCTCCTTGGGCATCTATACTATGGTGTGGTCCCTGAATTTTCCCTCAAGAAATCAACTCTCCAGCTGTTCCCCATACTAAACCTGTACCTACCTACACCAGAAAGGGCACAGGCCACCCTACCTCAGTGAGTGTGTCCCACCAACACGAACCAAGCAGTAAGTAAGGAGGAGGATATGCTTGAGCAAAGCTCAAGTCTTCAGTCGCTGCCCACCCAACCCGCCTGCCCTGGGACCGCAGTGCTGCGCATGAGTCTAACTCCTTCTTACACTGCACTTTCTCCACATGCTGGGCACACCTGGGAAGTCCTGAAACTGTGCTGGGATCTTCCCACATATCCACAAGGTCTTTCCATGCTGGACTATGGGTTGAAGTGGAAGAAACCCTGCGAGCATGTTGTGTCCCGCTCAGTTTCCAGCACCCTGTTTTTAAGACTTTTTTTTTTTAATTCTTCTGGCTATGGATTATCAACATCATGAAGATCCCCTCTGCAACTTTTCCAAGCAGCAAGACCTAGTCTTGACGTACCTCGGTTAAACCCCCGTGCGTGGCTTTGAAATTGGAAGGCTGGTCCTGCTCAGCTCTTGAAAGAGAAAATTTTCAACTCCCATAGAGCATCTAAAGCCCAAGAAGTGATGATGACTGACAGCATCTCCTACGCTTTGATTCTGCTTGCTGAGAGAATCACCATTCACACCATGACCAGGCAGAAAAGCCTTTCAGGCTGCAGTCCGACCTCCCTACAAGGCAGCCCAAAGCATCTCCACCCCATGTCCCTGCACCGAGATCGATGGTGAGACCTGGACTCCCCCAGCCTGCCTCACCTTCAGCTGTCGTCGAACACGCTCTATAAAAAACCTCCAGCAGTTCTCCCGGGAGTCCACCAGCCCCTGGCCTTTGACCTCATTCCTCACGCTGTTGATGATGTTTTCAACTTCATCGTCGGGGAACAGATCAGGGATTTCACCTAGGAGAGGAGGGCACGTTCTGGTTTACTGGTCTGGATTTTGTTGCATCTTAGAGCAAAGCAAAGCAGCTGCCTCCCTCTTCGGGGACTCAGAGAAGCCCCTTTAGCAGGAAAAATCATTGTGCCAGGTGCCCGTGGGTCCCAGTAGCAGAAAAGGGGCACAGAAGGTCATTGGGCTAAAAAAAATAAACACTTGTGAGAGCAAACTTTGTTATAAAACACCAGGTAAAAATCACAGAGTCCAAGTACAGGCAGTTGATTTTTTTCAGATCTTTCAGTGTTAATTAGCTTTAAAAAAAAATTCCTAGTTTGTTATATTTTTCAGATCTTTCAGTGTTAATTAGCTTTAAAAAAAATTCCTAGTTTGTTATAATGAAATAATTAATAATAATAATAATGATAATTAAATCATTTTAGGTTTGCAAATGAATTGGTTACAAGTACAGCTCCTGCAGCTCAGTGCCACTTCCAGCAGTGGTCAAGCAACTCCCAGATCATCAAAACTTTTTTAAAAGTTAGAAGTCTTTTCAAAACTTCGGAAAGTTAATAGTTACGCAAGTGATTGCCAAAAATGTACCCAACCAAACATTTTTTTAGTGGTTCCTTAATTTCTCACCCATTCACTTCCTTTCTGGCTTCTGATGTGATTGAAATCATCATTATTGAGTGAGATTGTCAATAGGAGCACTAATCACTTGGGAAAATACACTCATCAGAAATCCGCTCATTTATAAGACTAAAATACATATTTTGTTTCAGGTTCTCAGGTGATGATAGGAAGTGAAATGAGAAAAACAAGCGTGCATGGAGCAGGAGGAGCCAGACCCATCGGTCAGCACCCACGGGGCAGCATGAGGGCCGGGAAGTCATGGGAAGTCACAGTCCCTGCATGGACCCTTCCTTAGTCCAGCTGTGATTCTGTGCTGCCTCCCTGGACCCTGAGTGAGACCCTCTGACCTGTCCCCAGCTCCCCACACAACCGCCACAGGACAACACGACAGCTTCCAACACCGCCATAAGATGACCTGGACATCCCAAATCCAGGCTGCTCAGCCTGCCCCGTGCTGCAGAGCATCACCTTGAGTCATTAGATGTTTGTGTCATCTACTCCACACACAACAGGTGTGAGTTACCACCCTCCACAGCAATCCCTGTCCTTACTCTTACTCCTTACCCCGATTCATCATAGGGAGGGCTTGTTTGATGCTGAAACCATCTGGTCAATTTATAGCCACACACGTCAACTCTAGAGCTGCACACAAATGATCGCTCCACCCTGCTGTCAGCTCTCTACCCCTCACCATCCGTGGGGGTCACCTGAACCAGCTAGTATCTGCCCACTCCTGACTCATAAATAAGGCAACAAGTGGCACGCAGTGAGTAGCAGTGATTCACCAGGGAGTCTGGGGAATCCACCCACACCGGATTACTGGTGTGGTCACGGTGACACAGCTGCACACTCCCATGTTCACTGTAGCGGCAGCACAGCTGGCACAGGGAGTGCTCATCCACACATACCTGTGACGTGTTCTGCAGGGAAACAGGGTGCCGGCACACAGACCGACTAGTCTGGAATTGTTTCAGCAAGCAACAACTTAAATACTTGAATGCATCCAAGAAAACAGAGCGGTAAAGGACTGGAACAGGATAAGCAGCTAGTTGATGCACACAGGCATGGTCATCTGCTGGCTTTGCACCATCCACCAATTTGCAGATGCTCCAGTCAAATAGCCAAGAACAACCTTATTTTATCAGGCAACTAGAGTGTGGGTGTATGGGATCCATAGGTCAAACTCCTCTTCCTCCTCGTTGATGCATTCCTTTGGCTCTGTCCTCAGCAATGTCACACAGACATGTCACTCAACATCCATATGCAGCATTCCATGAGGTATGGAAAAACCGGGTACAAGACATCCGAGAAAGGAAATAAATGTACCAGATGATGGAGTCCATCCTCCCCACGGAGAACTTAGCGCTGCTCTCACTCTGGAGCTTAACTCACATATCTTCTACCTCACATCATATATTGCCCTTCTGCCTATTCCAAAGATGCTGCCATGAGCAGCATCACATTGAAAAGGAGGAGAGGAGAAACCAAAGCAACAAGAGACATACCCGATGCTAAGAAGTCATTCACCAGCACCAAGAACTGTTCATCCGCCACTTGCGCGTCGGTCATCAGGAACACGGTGCCTACGTTCTTCACGCCAGCTTTCAGGTACAGGTTTGCCAGGTCTGCCTGGAGGTTGAAAAGCAAGTGGACTTAGGGGCTGCACCGACATTCCATGCAGCATGGCCAGGTTGCACACCTACAAGCCAGGTATTTCGGCATCTCCCCAATAACCAAGAAAGTAATTGCAATTAATTAGCATAAAACTGCACTTTGGCCACTCTCCATCTTCACGGGTTATCTGGGGGAGTCTAATGCCATCATCAGTGTAAGATGTTATCAAGTAAGACTTGACATAATGTCGGGACTTCGCAGGTGTGCCCAGCATGTGGAGAAAGTGCAGTGCACTGACACGAACAGAAGAGCCTGTACGCACCCACAGGTCATCAGGTTGTACCACCGATGGGGAAGGGTCATCGGCCACCACATCTCCCAGTGAGAAGAGTGAAGCTACCATGACTGTAACTTTTACAACATTTCTAATGAGAACCATTTTGCCAGCAGTTAAAGTACTTCCGAACAATTTCAGAGATGTTTTAAAATGTTAATGTATGACTCCTAGGCTCATTAGTTGGTGCATATATTAAGTGCAGGCAGATGTTGAACCATCCACTCAGTCCCTCCCTTATACAGAACGGCTGCCCCGGGGGGGCAGCAGTTAAAGTACTTCCGAACAATTTCAGAGATGTTTTAAAATGTTAATGTATGACTCCTAGGCTCATTAGTTGGTGCATATATTAAGTGCAGGCAGATGTTGAACCATCCACTCAGTCCCTCCCTTATACAGAACGGCTGCCCAGGGAGGTGGTGGAGTCCCCATCCGTGGAGGGGTTTCACAGACGTGTAGATGCGGTGCTCAGGGACACGGTTTAGGGACCCTGGCAGTGCTGGGGGAACGGTTGGACTCCATGATCTTGAAGGTCTCTCTCTTCCAACCAGATGATTCTGTGGTTCTATGAAAATACCAGCGAAGGAACTGGATACGCTTCGGGAACTCTCCTCCTACCCTCTTCCTGCTCCTTTTCCACCTCCAGGTCACTCACAACAGGCACCTCACAGATGAGCTAATTACCCCATCTCGGTTTAATTAGAAGCTATTGGGGTTCATTAGCACAGCCCGGCGCTGACACTAAGCCTTGGGCTGGAGCGCTCTCCGGCCTGGTCAGCTCAGAGGGCTGGTGGAGGACATCAGGCCAGTCTGCATACCCACACAGACACGTTTCAGCAGGGGGGTTGGAGAAGTGCTGCTCCTCCCCACCATCCCAGAGTGCTTCTGGAGTTCTTGGGTATCTTCACAATGATGTCGCTCAACATGCAACAAGACAAAGCTCTCGGGGCAAGTTCTGCTTTGTATTTCCTTCCCCTCCACCTCAGCCTTACAAGTCACCTACCTTCAGGTCAGGGATCCCGTACCCCTTCCTCAAAGTGATCTGGAAAACCTCCAGAGAGCTGATGAAGGCTGCCAGCCTGGTCAGGCTCTGCTTGCCGCTTCCGCCCACACCAACCAGGAGAGCGTTTCCTCTGGGGGACTCCAGGATACGGTTGATGCGGCAACTAAATTGAAGCATACAAAATCTCTCATTAATAGAGCATTTTTCTTTTTCTCTGCCTGGTGCTTTTCCATACATATTTTATTCACTGAGAAATTGTATTCTGAATGGGATGAAAAATGTCAATCCAAGAGACACGTCAGCGATCAATCCCTGTCTCTGCGGAGACTGTACAAAGGATGGAGCTGATGAAAAAATAGTTTGGTGGCAATTCAAACTGTGTCTCATTTTTTTCCTACCTGCCAAATCCTGCAGGGACAGAACTATTTTAAGGTGGAAGACCTGGACATCTTTGCAGGGAAGACAAGGGAAAAAGCACATTAAATTGATGTGCAAAAACTGAGAATCAAATTCCAGGCTCTGATGCACACACACACACACCCCCATCCCCGTAAAGGTTCCTCCAAAGCATCTGGAGCTCCTGCTCGGCTGAAGGGTCCTGCTGTGCATTATTCCTATGTGTTCAGAGCAGCATAAAACCTGCCTCAAAAGCACAGCCCCTGTTCCTCATTTTTCCAAACCACCACAACTTAAGAGTGAAATTTCTCTCCCTTTTAAAATGAACTTGCTCTTATTTTCCAGGTCTGGTTGCTTGTCCTGCCTGAGAGCCACATGGTGAACTCTGTCGGCCTCCAATTTATTCTCTTTAAGCAGTTGCTGACATCCCTCCATGTTAAAACCCCAAGTGAGAGGAGTTTAGAGGATCCCACCTGTATTTTAAACGCAAGCACCATCCTCTCTTCTCAGTACGGCCTTTATTCCACTCACTCAGCTGAGTATTTTCCTAGTCTGATCTAACTAATTTTTCAAATCACAGAATCATGTGGTAGGAAGAGACCTTTAAGATCGAGTCCGACTGTCGACTGTGAGAAACACTGTGCTGCTTTATTACAGCTCGAGTATTTTACAATCTCTGCACAGATCCCCAGCAGTTGTGAAATTACACCCAAAGCAATCCAGCACGTGTAGAGGGCTCGAGAGCTCCTGCTTTCCGTTCTCCAGGCTCTCCCTGAAGAGGACCGCAGGGTCTGTGCCCTGGCTGCGCTCTCCAGGGCCACGAGCAATAGGAACATGCACAAAAAGCTCTGGTTTAAGAGGTGACCGACAGGTAACTCCCAATTCCATACATAAATAAGTCCTTAACTTTTTCTTTTTTCCCCTTTTTTCCTTTTATTTTCTTTTTTTTTCTTTTTTCCCCAACTGAAATTTTTCCACGAATTCCAGCTGACATTACCAAGCAGATTGTGATGGAGCAAGTTGTACATTTCAGCAAAACACAATTTCAAAAGGCAGTGAGGGAAGTTCTCCCAGCTCCACTGAAAACTGTGCTGAACACGCAAACCTCCTTTACCTGATCAGTCACAATATTAACTGGAGGAAGGGCACCAGGTTTTGTCGCAAATCCCAATTTATGCAACGTGCAAAAGGAGCAGAAGATGAACATTACTGTCATCTTTTGGTTAAGTAGACAGTTAACAGAAGCCACACTTTATATAATATATATATTTTTTTAATTTGCATAAGAGTAACTGCATGAGGTTGAGGTTGCCCAGTCCAGCAAGAACTGAGATCACCCACAGCGGTGGGTGCAGCAGGACAGCAGGTTCCTTCTAGCTTAGAGTCACCAGTCTGAACCTCTGGATGCAATGTTTTCGTACAAAACCAATTAAAACTACAGTTTCCAGGGTAGCTGCACCTCTTGGAGTGATCTAAGGCCAGATCTGCTCTTCAGCACCCATAAACTAGTCTGTCCCTGCTGGCATTTCCAACAAGCTCTTAACTGATTTACAAGCTGGAGGAACACCTCACTATCTCTACCACAGAGACGTAAACACCTCCAGTTATTCAACTGCAAGCTCCCTATTTTCAACCAGTCCCACGCGGCGAGCTGGACCTCCAGGCTTCCAAATACCAGCAGGATTTTCGAAGGATCAAAGCAGTTTAAATGCCTTGATCCGTTTAAACTAGTAGCCTGAATACCCATAATCCCACCTTGTAGACATGTGGAAATCCCACTAAGATCCTGTGTAAACATGGCACCAAATCAGTTGTGAAAGCGTTTAGAGAAATCCCAGTATAACCAGTTCAAGTGAAGGCAATGAAGCACTTGAACATTGTCACATACGATAAATGTTTGTGCCATCTGCAGAACATCAAGGGCCAAAGATATCATCAGAGCAACCAGACTTCAGAACGACCCCCAGCCTGCAGTCACTCCCCCGGACAGGGTTTCCAGTGCCCTCCAGACACCAGCTGAAGGAGCAGAGCTGTTCTAGACACATGGGCAGATGAAGCTTCTGCACACCTCCAGCTCCATCAGCTGTACTAATGGACACTGACGCCCTACAGGATAGTGTAGATGAACACTGTCACGAGACCACAAAGCCAGGAAACCCCCTTACACGTGGCCCATGGCATCCTCAAACAGGACCAGGTTCATGGCAGCGTTGACATCATTGTAGTTGTCCAATGCTTCTACAAGGATCTGGTTCAACTCCTCCCAGGTCGGCACTGGCCTGTAGCTGGGTTCACCGACGCCTTTAGCAAAATGGCAATAAACGTTCATTCGTTTGGTCTGCTCTAAAGTTTCCTCGATGTCCTGTCAAAGAAAAACAAATAAATATATATATGCAGGATAGAAAACTCGCTGCAGCTCTATGCCACCTTTCCCAGTATGGCGTTCCAGTAAACGCCCACATAGCTGCACCTGCATGTTGGAAAAGGGGGGAGAGGGACAAGAGGGAAGGAAGGGGAAAGGAAAAAGCCCCAATCCCAACTCCTTTGGCTCTGGAATTTTACAAACACAAAACCTCCAGTCATCACAGTAAAAGAAAGCGGCCACAGGAAAAGCCCCGCGGCAATGGACTTGATGATCTTTAAGGTCTCTTCCAACCAGATGATTCTATGATTCTATGAATAGCCAGGATCGGGCTGGTGCAGACCGTGTTAGCACCGGCAGGAGAAAGTGCAGGCTGTACCACTCCCCACTTCAGCGGTACTGGTGTGACTGGTGTGGCAGGGCTGCTGAGCAATGCCCAGCCTGAGGGAAAGTGCCCTCGAGCTGTCGTTTGGAAGGAAAAGCACTGGGGATTTGTGCCAGCATTGGACTTCGCTCCCAGCAGGAGCGGGGATCTGACCCTTCTCCTGCTTTTGCCACGGGAGACTCAAAGCACTTAAATAAAGGCATTTCATCGACTCCCAGAGCCCAGAGCTCCTCTCCCTGGCGCCCTCAGAGAGCGCATTATCTGCCCAGACCACAATGTCGGCAGCCCAGGGTACGGGTAACAGAGACTTTGCTCCCATCGAGAGCTTTGCCCTCCAGGCACGTGAGAGGAGGGCAGACCTTGGGTCCAGCTTTGCGTTCCCAAGGAATGTGTGCGTTATTATCAGAGTTATGAACTTCTCCACTAACATCATAGAACTTCTTCACCATCTCCAGTTGGATTTTATCAAAGGTTCCGTAATCCTTTTCCTCAACCATCTTATCCCGGTACACCCGGTTGGACTCATGCAGGTAGAGCTTCACTAGGTCTTGGGGTTGCTTCAGACATTCAGGCGTAGAGAACAGAAGGCCCTGTGGGAAGCAGAGAGAGTCAGTAAACCCTGTCTTGACCCTAAGAGACTGTCCTCACCCCGGGCTGGAATAGGGCTGAATCACTCTAAACACAGAGTTATTATCGCTACCTGCAACGGAACATCTGAACAAGCCCCAACCCAAGGGCCCCTGGAGAACATGCCCTTTGTTACCCCCAATCTCAGTTCATACTCATGACACTCCTTCAGGTACCCCAAAGGGCATCTCCAGCGCAGCCTGGCTGGGTTGATGCTCCTCATCTGAGCAGCAACACCAGGCACCAGCCTGGCTTTTTGCATCCTGACCCTATATCACTTCATCAAGAAGGAAAAATCATTTGGAAATGTTAGTGGTGGTGATTTTATTTTTTTTTTATCAATTAATTTTAATTAGGTGCATTCTGCCTGCAGGAAATATTAGTTGCTGTCTGCTTATCACAGTATGTTTACCATGAATTCGATTAAAATGCATAAAAGAATTATATTTCAAAGAGGTGTTGCCTATAACTAAGCCTATTAATGGCACACAGGGTTTTCAATGGCATGAATTAAACAGACAGCTTTTATTCCTAACATCTAATTATTTATACATAAAACACCCAATGCATTAAGAGCGATGTAAAGCAGCTCGCCTCAGCTCACTGGCCCATGGCTCCCGTCGTTTGGGTTTTACATTTGTCACTACAGCTGCCAAATTGTTATTTTATTTATTTCAGAAAAAAAAAAGAATAGGGAGAGGAGCTGACAACTCAAAACCCATCAGGTTGTAAAGTGATTTAAAATAAAAATAAATCAATCATTCAGTCAGTCTAAAGACACTCCAAGCCGCAAAAGTTGTGCTCGTGACGCAAGCACATGTAAGGCTAGATCAGAGGGAAGAAAAGCCGCCCTTCCCAAATCTGTAACCAGTTCATTTAACACTTGAACATCTCCCCTTTTCTCACTCCGCCAACACAACCCTCCTCTCAGCGGAGCAACCAGCTCCTCCAGGAATG
>NW_010417998.1:67953-69041 GCF_000710305.1 Buceros rhinoceros silvestris | reverse complement strand
CAGGCGCATCCCCACAGGGCGATGGGGATCAGTGGGGGTTGGTCTCTTCTCCCCAGGAACAAGGGACAGGACAAGGGGAAATGGTCTCAAGTTGTGCCAGGGGAGGTTGAGGTTGGATATCAGGAGGAATTTCTTTACAGAGAGGGTGGTCAAGCATTGGCCCAGGCTGCCCAGGGCAGTGGTGGAGTCCCCATCCCTGGAGGGGTTTCCCAGCCGTGTGGAGGTGCTGCTGAGGGACAGGGGGCAGTGGGGACCTGACAGTGCTGGGGGAACTGGGGGACTTGATGAGCTTAAAGGGTTTTTCCAACCAAAATGATTCTGTGATTCCGGATACTCAGCGTGTGAGGCTGAGATTTCAGGAGATGCCGCAGCATCTGCTGCTGGGCTGCATGAAAGATTCATGGTCATGGGTCATCGTGTCTGTGATGGATGTGGTGCCAACATTAAAATAAAAGAGTTGCTCTTGGGGGTCCTGGAGAAGCCTCAGCACTTTGAGGATGGCAGTGACATGACGATGGTGACAGACACAGCTTTGCCATGAAAATAGCTTTGCTATGAACAGCACATGGGCCATGAACCCAGAGTGCTGTTTGAAGGTATTGTACCAATTTGAAAATATGCTCATCAGGGACGATTGATGAGGTGCTGCAGTCATCACCTCTGCTGGGAGGACTGGGGAGAGAGCTGGGGGAGTTCAGCCTGGAGCAGAGAAGGCTCCAGGGGCACCTTAGTGCAGCCTGTCAATGCTTCAAGGGGTTGTAAGAAAGCTGGGGAGGGCTGTTCCTCAGGAGGTGCAATAACAGGAGAAGGGGTGATGGATTAAACCGAAAGAGGGAGATTCAGACCAGAGAGAAGGAAGAAATAGTTGATGCTGAGGGTGGTGAGACCCTGGCCCAGGTTGCCCAGAGAGGTGGAAGAAGCCCCATCACAGGTCAGGTTGTTTGGGGCTCTGAGCACCCTGCTCTGGGTGCAGATGTCCCTGCAGAGGGGTTGGACTGGGTGACCTTTGAAGGTCCCTTCAACCCAAACCATTGTAGGATCATTCTGCGGCAGTGCTGTGGCTGCCAACTGTGATGGCGCAGCCCCTA
>NW_010417998.1:39703-67853 GCF_000710305.1 Buceros rhinoceros silvestris | reverse complement strand
TGGCTGCCATATGTGATGGAGCAGCCCATAACCAACCGCTGGTGTCCGGATCTCTGTAGGGAAGAGAAACAGCAGAGATGGTACAACAGAAGGAGGGGAAAGCTCTGAAACCAGACTGGCTTCGGCAACCACATCTCAATGGAGCCCAAGGCTAAGTCATGCCAAACTGTGCCGGACCAAGGAACAAAATGAAGGTACTGCTGACCCTTCTCGCAGCCACTGCTGTCCCCACTCTGCAGCCACTGCTGTCCCCACTCTGCAGCCACACACCAGCAGGCAGCACATGAGGGGCATTTTGGCGTTTGCAAGCCTGAGGTTTGCAGTGAGTTCAACCACTGGTGAATAGGGAAATCCCTCCCTGTGCAGAGGAACGTGAGGTCTGCTGGCCGCTAAAGCCCGCATGGAAGCAAAGCTCAGCAGAGCCACTACTATCATCTTGCTGTTGGGGAGAGATAGGGGCTGTTCTTCCCAACTGCTGTGGGATCTTAATGTGACAGGCAGCTTGAAAATCTTGATAGAAATGGGAATAAAAAGCAAAATAAAACCCCGCTGAGTCTATGATTATTATTTTATAGAGATGACAGATATAATTTAGTGCATAATACCATGGTAACCCTTTCAGATGGAAAGAAAGACAGGAGCAGGGCTGTCTCTGGTGTGAGCCAGCAGGGAATATATTTTTAAAAAGCATAATCCACAACTCTGTCACTGCAGAGACCTGTCTGCTTTAATCAACGGTAAATTGCCTGGAGCTTATCAATCAATTTAACTCCAGAGCACATGGAGGGACCAGAGGCATGAAAAGGTGCCAGGGAAATGCAAGGCAAAGCAGTGTTGGACTTCAAGCACAGACGAGACCTCTACAGAGGGGAAGGAGCAGGTAACTCCTTCCGACGAGCTCAATGGATTAGAAAGAACCAAAGGGTGACCTTGCCCCTACAACAATGTCAGTAACAGTGATATAGTCCAAGGACAAGGAGCCAGGGCCACCTTCCTGCAGATCTTGCCTGATCCCACTCCTGCCCCTTCTTGCCCATCATTCTGGCCTGTGGTTTCCAGCCTCTCCTTGCCCTAAACATTTCCAGTGAGATGGGACAACAGATTTCAGCTGGTGTACGACAGCCAGATGTTACAGCACTTGCTGAACCTTCTGCAACCATTCAAAACCTGCCCATGAGCCCAGGGGGTTGAAGATGATCACACATTCTAGGGCTCCTTGTTATTCTTTTTCAAAATAGGAAGGAGCATCCTTCAGTCCAGACCTTCATGGGTTTCCTGGTCAGCAGCAGCATGAATGTGTGTGCTCTTGGGAGAAACCACGACCAAAGCCGGCTTCCTCTTCCCCTTGGTTCCTCTTCTTTGCCCTCAGCCCTTCTGCCAGGCCCTACCTCCCTGGAGACTCATGTTCCCCTTCGGAGAGCCACCCCCACTGTGGGCAAACACATATTGCCCTAGTGAAACACCAGAGACCAGCTTGTGTCTACATGAGGGCCTGAACCGAAGTGTCACCCTTGACCAGCTGATGTCAGATGCAGTGGCACCATCAACTACAATGCCGAGGCAGGTAGTGTTGTCCTGTTGAAGGTGAAGTCCAGAGGATGGTGGATAAAATCCTCCATGCGGATACACGGAATTGCCTGTGACCTTCCCAAGACAACACAGCTAGATGGTTCTCCTCAGGGAACACCTACTCTACAGCCAAGGGAGCCTCAAAAGCAACACAGCTCAAGCAGTTCAGAGAACACACCGACATGGAGCAGGCAGATACAACAGAGGAAGACCCTAGCATCTTGTACAGCCACCGAGGCCCAGTTGCATTCAAAAAGCCCCGGGCACCCACAGAGTGAATCCACGCCTGTGGCCCTGGCAGGAGGAGCTCGACAACCTTCCAGATTCACCAGCCTTGGATGAACCCAGATATCCTCACACACCTGAATCTTGAGATGGAGCCACATCCCACCTTAGACCTGTAAAGTAACGACATTTGACAACACAATGGCCGCTCCTTTCACCTGCAGTGATGGAAGTGCTTCAGAAACACTGTTCCTCTGAGCTCCTCTCCTGGTTTCCACGAGGATGAGCTGAACTTGAGCTACACACAGAAACGTCTGTTTTCCTCTGCTGAAGGAGAGGACGTGACTAGCCAGGCTAAAAGGAATCCCACTGGAGATGCTCGGATCCCCAGAGATGATCATTCCAATTAGTCAGGACAAACACGAACGGTGCTTGACAAAGTCAACCCACAGCTGCCTGTCGAGGCTTTTCCCCTGGGTCCACAAAGTGCTCTCGTTCCCTTTGGTTTCACCACTGCCTTTATTTGTCTAGACAAATCTCTCCGGCTTTTTGCCATCGTTTGGAGTGAACCTCTTCTGGAGTCACCTTCAGCTACACCCTCACACCACACAACACAGACATCGGTCTGACCAGCTCACAGGTGGCAAAAACACCAAAGCAGTAAGTTCTGAGATCTGTCTGCTGGAAGGAATCACTGCGGCCTCGACGCAGGGCCGCCTTCCTCATCCTTTCAACACTCACATCCACCCCAGGTCCACACTCACTCATTCCTCACTAGCTGAAGCGAATAAGATAGAGGTTCTTGGAGTGGTTTGTAATGAGACAGTTAGCACCCAGGTCCTTGTCACCAGAGCTGTCAGGCAGGTGTGACAACAGGGATCCAGCTAAGCTGGTGAGGCCCTGCTTAAATGTTTAGGTCCCGAGTTATGTCTAATACAGCACCACCACAGTACAGCAGCAGCGAGTTCAAGGGTTGACTCCTCCACAGCTGCAATTTGCATATGTTTGTGCCTTTAACGGCGCTCATTGGCTGCTCGTGTAATTACAGAATAGCTGGTGAAGCAGCAGCCCCCAAACGCCTTTTATATACGCAGCGATTATGCACCCGGTGTTTGATCGCTTGTCTGGCATTAACAGGAATTTCAGAAGTGTTCTGCACCAACCTACAACCCCACGCCCACCAGCTCTCCATCCTCCCACAGGCTGAGGAACCTCAGATGACCCAGGTTTTTTTTGGGGGGAGGGTTGTTTTCTCCCTTTGTTTTTCTCTTTTTCGTTTTCTTTTTTTCCAGATAGCATCACATCAAGGGTCATGGACCAGATGGGTAGACTGTGAGGCGGGTGGAGAACTGGCTGGACCACCATGCTCAAGGGTCTAACAGGAGGCCAGCCACCAGCAATGCTCCTCAGAGGGTGGCACCGGGGCAATACTGTTCAATGTCTTCCTTCACAACCCCAGCAGCCCACTCTGGTCTGCAGCTGACATGGACCAACCAGAGGGGTTATTACTCTAAACGGATGGACCCTGACAGGCTGGAGAAAAGCTGTGGGTGGTTCAATGCACTTTAGGATCCTCCAGTACGTTGATGTAGCACAGCAAGTGCAGTGGAGGCCACCAAGATGGTAAAAGGGGGGAGCACAGTGCATGCAAGGAAAGGATGAGATGAAAGGGCTCTGTTCATCCCAGGGAAGAGGTGAAGTGCAATCTTACAGCTCTCTACAAGTACTTCATGGGGATTTATAGGGAAGACCCAGACAATTTTTTTTTTTGGAGATGCATAACAAAAGGACAAGAGGCAACAAACACCAATTGCAGCAAAGGAAATTCCTTTCGAAATAAAAATATAAAACCTCCACAGCGTGGATTTAGCAGAGCAACAAGAGCCAGGCAGGGAGGCCATGGGAACTCCCGCCTTCATTCATTCAAAACGGGTCTGATCAGCCTGACCCAAGTTTGACAGGGGCTGGAGCAGGGGGATGGACAGGGGACCTCGAGCTGAATTACAAGTTTACAAAGACACAACAAATGCAACACATGGAAATGCTTCTTCAACTCTCAATTTCAGGAAAGAAAACCCATGTTCCAGCAGATCTAAACAAGAAATGGGGAGATGGCAAAAACCCAAGAATATTTAAAGCAAGGAATGAATCAAGAATGAACAGCAAAAGGTAAACAAGGACTTAAAGAAAACTTGAACCACAGCTTAAATAAACATCACGAGACCCAGGAGCCTGACCCCACTTCTGCAGCCATATGATAAAGGAAAAGCCTCCTGGGCTCCTGCCACTGCTCCCACCCTCCTGCCCAGCATCCAGATTTGGCAGGACGTTTTCTCACACCCCAACCTTAGCACCACTCAAGCAGAAAACAGTTAAAATTAAAGCTCCTCATTGAGACGCTGCTTTTCTCTCGCTCTGCCCTTCAAAGCCCAGATTAACTAGAAGCCAGGATTTAACACGACCCACATCTAACGTGAAAGGCTGATGATGATCAGCTGAGCACATGACAGGTCTGATTCTTTCCTGACACCCCTTAATAATGGAGTTATTAACTTTATCAAAGTCCTGTTCATGGATTTCCCACTGCCTGGCACCTCCTCGACTCCTGTCTGACAGACCAGACCACCAGGCACTGAACTTTCAGTTCGTGCTTTGTAAAATCAACATTACTAAGGACGGCAACAAATTACAAACTGAGGTTTTACAAGGTGATGGTGTTCCCAACCTCTTGATCTGGCTGCTGAGAACTTTCTCCAACATTACTTATCAGCCTTAAACTCCGAAAGGCTCTTTCAGCAGAGACACCCCCTGCTTCAAAGCATGAGAAAAAAGAAAACAAAAGAAAACAACAAAAAAGAAAACAAAAACAGTCTATCCACTGTTGGAAGAAAACTTTTCTAAGGCTGAACAATTTCCCCTTGGTTCAGAACTCACTCCAGTGGTTTCAGCAACTCAGAATTCAGTTTCAGCAATTAAGTCAAAGCTGGTTTCGATTATCAACTCCTTCATGCTCTCCTTTACCCACACGCTGAGTGCCTGACCACTGAGAAGCTAAGAGGATGTGCCCACAAGCTGTACAGGCTCCAGGCAGAGCAGCTGAACGAGTTTCTGCTCTCCTGACTCCAGGGCCAGCCGCCCACTAAATATCCACCCCCTGCTTCGCTGCACTAAAAGAATGTCCCTGCGTGGCAAAGCAGTGCAATTAATCTCCACATTTACAGGCGTGGAACTGAGGCTCACAAAGACAAGCCCAGCTCCATCACTCTCCCAGTCACTTAACTGAGTGCTGAAGGTGGGAGCCCAAAGATCTCCCCCAAGACCTTCTGGACCTATGCACCCCTCCCCACTGACCACAGGAGCTGGAAAGTAAAGCAGCTTCTTCTAACTGATGTTCCTCAAAGTGACGGCTCTGGAATCCTTCCAAACACAATCAGGGATTATGGAACGGTCTCAGGTCACCACCCTCACTGAGAAGGCACACATCCTGTGTCATTGCAAGGTGGGAGACTGCATTTTGCTCACCAAGGCCAGGTGGGCCAGAGGAATGTAGGCCCGGAGGCCAACAACCTCCCCTGGCATCAGGACAAGCTCTAAGTGCCACAGGACAGCAGCTGCACTTACCTGGAAGATGTTGGAAAAGTCTCGCAGGTTGAAAACGTAGTGGAACTTGACAGCCGTTGGCAGGAAAGTAGCAGCTACTTTCTGATGCAGTCCCAGGGCAAGGGCAACCAGCTGCTGAGCTGATTTTTGCACAGCCCCTGAGAAATCACCATTCGTCAGGTGCTGCGTTAAAATGGTGCTGTAGATCCTGGACAAGGCATCCTGACCAGGGATGGAGAGAGCGAAGACGCAGAAGTGGCGCTGCAGAAGAGAAGGAAGACGTGGAAAGGTCAGAGAGATGGGCAACCACTTCTCAAGCAAAATGCCCTCAGGGACTTAATGCGATTGGACACAGCGCTAGATAATCTCATCTAGGCTCCCTTTCCTATGAAAGGTTGAGCCAGATGATCTTCTGAGGTCCTTTCCAACCTGGGATGCTTTATGATTCTATGACTCACATCCACCGGAACAAGACTATTACCCTCTTCCAATTTCCCAGCAGAGGACACCCGGTAAGTGATATCATTCTGTTCCCTAAACAAGGGATTTTCAGCTGTATTTCACAACTGCTTTGCTGGAAGTTCAATGCATCAAAGAGCTGAAGGGCTCTTTGGGTCCCACCAATTCCTGATGAAGTCATGGTCTCTGTTAGGAATAGCCCCTGGAAAGGTGCCATCTCCCAGGACCCCTTTATTGATTTGGAACTTGCAAAGACAGCGGAGATGCCCATGTACTCCGTTTTAACACCTCAGCTTGTTAAAGAGGAGCCAGGGCCTGGCCCGACTCTGGCCACGTTTCTCTGTGAGTTCTCAGAGAATTTTGCTCTCCACTGTCCAGGCTCCCCAACAATCCAGGTCCCTGCCCGCAGCGCTGTGAGCAGGATCTCTCCCTGCAGCAGCCACCCCACCGAGTTACGGCTGCTCCTGCACGGGCACCCATTTCTCAGAGTATTTCTCCACCTCTACCCACGCGCCGAGCTTCACCCTACAGCACGGCAAACACCCGCCATGCAGCTGGGAAAGGCACCGTCCCTCTGGCTGCCACATGTCCCCCTCAATGCCACCAGGACCTGCTCAGTGGTTTTGATCTGTGGGCACAGGGAAGAGCCAGGCTGCCCCTGACCAGGCTCTGCCACCGCAGCCTCATGCCTCAGAGAAACAGGTGAGTAACTTCAGAGCCACTAATCACCAGCTCTGTGACCCAGGTGAAGCCACACAGCTCCCACAAATGGAGCCCTGAGTTTTAAGGTCTCTTCCCCAATCTGTGCTTCTGTTACCATCAGCCTTTGCACTGGTTTAGGGTTTTTTTTTTCTTTGTGTTTCCCCCTGCCACATATTTTTAATGAGAACATACTGCCAGCTCCATCAGGAAATTTTAGAAACCAAAAGACTTCAATGAAGTATGTTCCAGAGGTAAATATTAGCTAAATGAAGGCACAATCTGTTTGGGTGAAGCAGAAGGTGTTAAGCTGGCTGGCAGTGACTTCTTGCTCCGATTGCACCACAGAATGTCAGAAAAAACAAACAAGGGAATAAGGGAGCAAGCCTGTGACTGCACCTTTAGGAACTGACAGATTCCTGCCGTTTCCTCTGATAAAACAACAGTAGGATCTGCCTCACGTTCAAATAACCCATCCCAAACTAATCCTAGCAGTGGGTCTTGCGTGGGGCTTTACCTGCAGCCGAGGGTTGATGGTGAAACTCCCTGCAGTCGGGTTCATGCATGACACATACTGCACATTGGTGACCTCCTTCAGCGACAGCTTGGTCCTGTCGTACCTTTAGGCAAAGGAAAAGCAGCGGCACAGTGACCACAGCGAGAAGCAGCCGCTGCCTCTCCTCGGGGGCATGGCCATGGGCTGCCACTTGTCTTCAGGGGGGTCAAATCCTGCATCTCACCAAGGCAGGGCCAGGCTTGCCTGCATGGCTGTGCATAGCCTGGCACACGCCGCTCCTGCTCTTGGTGGAAAACCTGCAGTTTCAACAACCTGCAGCTAATATTTCTGTCAGCTAGTAATGAGCACTGAGCAAAACCCTCAGGTCATGCCTGGCACTTGCATGGAAATGGCAGAAAATCACAGGAGCGCCTCTGCTTTGAGCCAGCCTCTGACAGGGGCCAGCAGGCTGCCTGCTGCCTGCATGGAAAGGATGTGGACTCTGTGAGGGGGCGAGGAGTGCAGCCCCAGGAGCAGAGTGGCAGGTCAAGTCAGTCCAAGGAGAGCAATGACATTTGTCCATCTCGCTCCTCACCGTCCCTGGAGAAAGCTGCAGCCCCACTGGGCTGCGAGAGGGAGCACCAAGGGCACCACACCCTGATGGGTGCTGCGAGGGTGTGGGCAGACAGGCTGGACATGCCTGGGAGGGGACACAGGGCATTCCTTGCCTTCAACACTCTCATGCCAGCAGCACAGCCCTCTTTCTGCCTGACACCCCCAACACCCACAGCCCCAAATTTCTGCCTCCGCTCCTCTGTCCCCACACGTGGGAAGCTTTGGGCCAGGCTCAGGCAAGCACGCAGCTGAGGAGACTGCCCACTGCCAGAGTCCCTGCGCTGCGTTCCCTGTGGGGGGAACTGCAACGATCCCTGTCCCACGCAGTGCCGCTGGCTCCGAGGTCAAACGTACCCACCTCCTCCCCAAACACTGTTTTTCCTTCTAATTACCTCCGCCTAGGGCATCTAGGGCGAGCATCGTGCTCCCCTTGCGGGGTTCGCACTGGGACCAATCACAAGCTGTGGCGAGAGCAGAGCAAAGCTCCCCTCAACCGGGCCATGAGCAAGGGAGTTTGTTTGGTGGGGACAGGGGAAACACGAGGGTGCACAGTGCTCAGTTCACCCCAGCCTCCCAGTAAGCTCCAGTGCAGCCCAGCAGGATTTGACGGCAAACATGGGATGGGGAGAGGGATCCACGCTTTGACTTCAACCCCCATCCCCAACACTGGAGCTGAACAAAAAGGTCTCAGGTGGCCAAGTCCAAGCTGCCTCCTACCAGTGGCTGTAGTCCAGGTGCTGCCTGATCAGCGTATGGGGCTGAACTGTCCCGTAAGCGTCCACTTCAGGCATGTTCAGGTCATCGATGAAGTACACGAGTTTCTTGGTACCTGGAGGACCATAATTTCTGCCCGCCTTTTTCTCCAGAGGCTTCTCGAGCATCCCTGTGCGGAGGTGGAGGAGAGAGCTGAGCTACAGGGGGACTCACTGCTGCAAAATAACAATTTCTCAGCCCAGCCAGAGCAAACGAAAGATTTCAGGCAAGACAAAGCTTTTTTAATCCCTTCCGCATAATTTTTTAAACCATATCTTGCTTGCTGAGGTTATTCTGATCCGCACAAGAGTGCAGTAAGGATCCTCTGCCGTCTGTCCCAGCAACACAGCGACTGGGGCAGCAGTGGCTGGGCACTGGGAGGGAACAAGGGGGATGCTGAGGCCACAGAAGTCCATGAGCAAAGCTGATCTGGGGAATGCAAATGCATTTTTTACCTCCATTAGACAAAAGAAATAGGTGATTTTGGGGCTGGAATCCTGGATATCTTCGGAATGATAAAAATAGTGCTTTTTGTCTGAATGCACCAAATACCCATGAGCTCCCCAATCCCCTCCCCAGCATCATCCAGCACTCCAGACAACGTGACAAGACAATTCCAATGCGAGCTGTCAAACTACCACCTGGTTTTAAGCAGGGGCATGCATGAGCAGGAGTAAGCATGGAGAGAAAAGTTGCTCCGTTCAAAGCTTGGGCTGATTTTCCTGTGTTTTAGCAGCAGGGGGAGGTTCTGTGTTGCTCTAAAGTGTGGGGAATATTTATAAGGCTGGGCTGATATTTAATAAAAATCAGCCCACGCTGCTGCACACAGTGTTTTATAGGTTATTGATCCCTTGGATCGCAGCCCAAGCAACCGTTACTGCCTCGGTAAGTGGAAATCAAAGAGCAGCAGCTCTGCCCTGCCCAGCCCCTAGGACGGGAGGTGCTTGGAGGCATCCTCGATCTCAGGGCACTGCTCGCCTGAATGGGGAGGCAGAACTTGTTTCACTTACACCGTTTTGGGTTGTCAAAAGACCGACGAGGTGCTGTAGAGCAGCAGGGCAAGTAGCAATTCTTGGCAATTAGGGAACACTGGGAAATGTAAATGGGACCAGGAAGTTCTATCCAAATCTCCTGGTGAAAGTCTACACTTCAGCCGTTCATTATCATGCACAGAAGTTATTAAAGAAGATTTATATTCTGTTTTTTTCAGAGCACAAATCTTCTAAAACACCATTTTTTTTACTGCTTCACTGCACTGCAGACAGCTCGTCTCTCCCACCACTCAAAATTCAGCAGATTCCGAGTCACAGACACTTGCTGCACAAAGGAGCGAATTGTGCTGAGAAAAAATGATGAATCTTCCCTCAGCGGAGTCTCTCTCCCCCTTCAATAAAACCACAAGATTTGGAATTTCTGGTAGCAAGTTAGATTAAGTGTTTCAAATAAGCATTTAATTTAAATTTAATTAGTCCTTAATTAACATATAAAATCATCCCTTTTTGAGGTTAAACAAGTACGCAGGAGATTCATCACACTGAAATGCAATTAGTGGGCATCAAGTGTCATGTTCGTGAAAGTTGCATTTTAATTCAAAGCTGTATCTCGCAATGATAACAAAGGGTCCACGTCTCTGCCTCTGAGCTCCCGACATACTCAAACCAGCACTCAAAAGGAACAGCCACTGCAAACAAAACCCAGCGGCTCCTCTTGCCCACCAGTTCTGGGTGAAGGGTGGGAGGGAAAAAACCCAGAAAACCAACGTTTATTGGAGTTTTCTCGGGGCAGATCAGAGTGGGAAGGTGCTGAGTGACAGGTGCCGGGGCCGCATCTGATGGAGGAGCAAAGAGAAGCAGAGGGCACAAAGCAGAGCAGGCAGCAGACCTGAGGTCCAGAGCAATGGGCTGGGAGAGCAGCAAATGCCACAGCAAGAGGTATTCAGTCACGAAACACCGAAGACAATCATAGAATCACGGAGTGGTTTGGGTTGAAGGGACCTTCAAAGCTCATCCAGTCCAAACCCCTGCAGGGAGCAGGGACATCTGCAGATGGGGTCTGGGCTGTGGCGTTCAGAATTCAACTCCTCACACTTGGAGAATGACATCTTCCCCAGAACCAGGGCTCCACTGCCCTGAGAGTGTCACAGTGCGATTTCAGAGGCTGGGGGTGTCAGCGCAGTGCCCACAAACGACACTGGCAGCTCGGCCATGGCGCATGCCCTGCTCCAAACCCCGCCAGACACCCCAGGAATTTGGTAACCCACCGAGCAGAAGTTCTGCGACTCAGCCATCATCTTACCTTGCAGCATGGCAGAGGTGGTGTAGTAGTTAAAGGGGACCTTCTTCACCACATACGCATCCATGTCCAGCGAGGAGAGCTTGTCCCCCACCAGTACAGACTTCCCCGTCCCAGCACTGCCCACGAGCATCACCGGGCGCTGGCGCTCCAGGAGCCTGTCCATGAAGTACCGCACACGGACGGTCTCAGTGGTGGGCACGAGGCAGGCCTGAGAGCGGCATAATAAGCAGGTAAGTGTTCCCATCCTTGCCACAACCCCATAGCCACGTTCTGAGAAGTAAAAATTTTGGGTCCCTCACACCAAGAAGGACATTGAGGGGCTGCAGCATGTCCAGAGAAGGGCAGCAAAGCGGGTGGAGGGTCTGGAGGACAAGTCTTACAAGGAGCAGCTGAGGGACCTCGGTGGGGTTAGTGCGGAGAAAAGGAGTCTCAGAGGTGACCTTATCACTCTGCAGCACACAGAAAGGAGGTTGGAGCAAGGTGGAATTGGTCTCATCTCCCAAGTAACAAGCGACAGGACAAGAGGAAACAGCCTCAAGTTGTTCCAGGGGAGGCTGAGGTTGTCCCTGAGGAACAATTTCTGTCCTGTTGGGGTTGCCCAGGCCTGTCCCAGGCTGCCCAGGGCAGTGGTGGAGTCCCCATCCCTGGAGGGGTTTCCCAGCCGTGTGGAGGTGGTGCTGAGGGACAGGGGGCAGTGGGGACCTGGCAGTGCTGGGGGAAACAATTCTGTGGTTCTGTGAAAACCAGGAGAGCCCGGACTGAGTGAGGTGACCCCAGTTTCTAGAGCGCGCTGGAAAGCGAACGATATGCTGCTGCCAATGATTAAAACCAAACTGTCTGGACAGATGAAATTTTGACAGCTGGATGCTGGGAGCAGCATCTGGCTCTGCCCACCACCACACATTTTGCTAAAGCGGTAACAATTTCTACACATCACCTGCTCTCCTAAAAGGAAAGAAAAATGCAGCTGGCAAACGCAATTCACTACCTGCAGAAACTCTCATTTTTTTGTCCAAATCACAAAAACATCTCCACTTCCAACCATGCGGAGTGACAACGTGGTGTCTCAGGGTCTTTGTCACTGCATTGTCTCACACCCCACTGCTCTCTGCAGGGCAAATGTGTCGCCCATCCTGCACCCGGGCACACCAGCTCCTGGTCACTGGGGTGGCTCTGAGCCACCTCAGGTACATCCCTCATGTTTGAAGATGGATGGAGGATGTGTCTTTACAGACAAAAAAGATGCGTAATTTGGTTGTAGCTCATAAAGAACATCGTCCTTTAACGAGACCTCCTTGAAACGGCCTGTGAACAGCCACAAAAACGCATGTGCTCCCCCCAGCCCAAACACACGCGGGGGTCACGTACCTGGAGTGGCATTTCCGGATCAAATTCAAACTGGGGAATAAGTTTAGACCAAGGCTCAAACTTCTTCGTTTCTGGATCAATGTAAAAGTCAAAGACTGTGCCCTGAGAGGGAAACTTGATAGTCTTGAATTCCGCCACCCACCACTTGCTGAACTCCACTCTGTAGTCCACAAGCTGCAAGATAAAAAGTGGAGAAAATATGTTAATCTGGAGAAATTCATTAGCGATGGAGAATGTGATCTGTCCCAGCCCACCAGAGCGGGATTAGTCCTTAAAATATATTCCACAGCATGACGATCTTATCCTTTTTCCTATTATTAAGCCTAATTTTTCATTTTCTTCATTTCTTCTCATCACTCCTATTTATTCCCCTAAATAATTCATCCTCTGTTGATCACTCTCGGTACGTCTGAGATTAGACAGATGGATCAATCTGAAAAAGAGAAATACGTGCCCCTGACTAAACAGACCGCTTGATTGATTCTGGGTGCCTACATCTTCCACCAGACAAGGACACAACATCCATCTACATCCGTGGTCATGGGTGGTGAACACACGCATACTAACACCCTTCCTCATAAATCACACCGCTCTATTCACACTTAGGTGTTGTCTTCTGGCCTCTTTTCAAGCCACGATGTTTTGGAGAAGCAGGATGGCAGACACGAGAGGACCAAAGCACCAGAGAGGGGCCTTTGGCTCTGCTGGGTCTCTGTGCTGCCGTATCGCCCTGGAAGTGCCCACCCTCTTGTCTTCCCTCGTTACATCTTTCTGTGCGTGGAGATTGGGGAGCACCTGAATTTTTTCAAGAGCTGCTTTAGATACTGGGTCAGGACTTGCAAAATGTGCTGAGTCCCCTTCCCTGCCCCAGGGCTCCTATATGACTTTGGGCCAGCCATGCAGACCACGGGGACTTGCCCTGTTGGAGAAGCGGGTGGGGGAAGGAGGGAAGAAGTGCTGTCCGAAAGGTGCCTGTAGGCAGTTTTAACAGCACAGTTCCTTCCTGCGGCGTCTGCAGGTCTCTCCTCCCCACAGCCTGGGGCATTCGTGCTTTCCTAGGCCAGAAGACCAGGTGAGACCCCCAACGCATTGTCCATATGCTGCTCAGCCTCCCTCAGGACACCTGGGTTTGAAGCTGAACAGAACCGAGTGTCCTCTGTAACATCTCCTGAGCCACGATCCATCAAAAGACCAGAGGATTTCAAAAGCACGTTATTAGTGTCCACGATTCCGCAGTCTCGAGCTATTCAGAGAGGCAGAATAACTGTAATTCTCCATCCTCCTGTTGTTACAACTCCTCGGCTCCAGCAGCAGAGTAGCCCGCAGCAGAGGGACACGCATCACCGCTAAAAGCTTTCTCACAAGGGTGCCCTCACCCCTGAGTGGACAAACTGCTGCCTCGTGATGGGCTGCCCACCCTCCCTAACCCAGCAGTTAAGTGGAGCTGCTCCAGCCCCCGCTCTACTGCCAGGACAGTGTGGAACTCAAACTACTTCCTTGATAAAAACCCAGTATGGATTTCCACTAATTCCAGTGCCTGAAAATGGCAAATCTATCATCCGTTTTTACACAGGGGCCCCACTGCCCACCAACAAGCGCTGAGGAGCAGGAAACCTTCCAGAGTGTTTCTGCTGACATTTCAGCAGCAAAAGGTCAGCCTGAAGGGCACCTTCGATGGAGAGCAATAAGCAGATTTTATATTGGATCATTTTTCATCAGGCTTCCCCTCACTCAGACCGCCGTATCCTCGCACTCTCATCTCTGACATTTACAGAGCACCACAAGCAGCAACACACGGTCCAGCCTTGGAGCCAAAGCTCCCCAGGGGATGCTGTGCCCGCACAGCTCCTCCTGTAACCGCAGGGCAGCCCAGGGAGAGGGTGCCAGCACCACCACTCCCGGGGAGCCGGGCAGGCAGCGGGCAGCAAAGCCTGCGGTGCCAGGGACTGACTGACAACACTGAGGCTGAGTGTTTCCCAGCTGGTACATAGGAATGGAGAGTCATGTCCTCCACAAAGACCAAGAAAGCTGGTCTCACGCAGGTCATTCAATGGGCACGAGGCATGACGGCACCCAGCTGAGCCTGAGCTGTGTTGTTTATCGCTTCCTGAAACATCTGCTCCTTGGCATGAAGCAAAGGTGAAGAGTCCAGCACACATTGGTCTAGCTTTGGGACATAGAAAAAACACTAGAGACCCCAGAGAGCACTTGAGCAACCTCTGAGAACAGCAGTTCCACCAAGCTGGGGAAGGATCTATGCTTCAGGTCCATGGAGAGATTTCCCACATACTCCAGAAAACACAGAGCTTGACACAAGCCCACTAGAGACCAGATATGGATCTCTGAGCCCTTGAAAGCAGTGTCCTGTCACTGGGCAGACCCACACATCAGGACAACATGCTTTAGGTCAGGGGACGAGGTATCCTGTGAACAGGAGATGCAGTCAGCCCAGGTTCCCAGCAGGGACTGGGCAGAATCGGTGTGAGCAGCTCTACAGATGCCACATGTACTTCCACCCACAGGCTTTGCAGCTACTCACATTGCTCCCTGCGCTACTTGCTGAAAACCTGGCACTTGAAATCCAGGTCTTCAGGTGCCACACGTGCTCTTAGACCCCCCTACAAGCGCCTCAGGTTTCTCCTGCCTGCCACTGAACCAGTCACGTGAAGAATCTCCAGCTTGCACAGCCATCAGTCTGGAAACAGCAATGCCTCTGAGGGTGGGAAACTGTCCTGCGAGCACGGGCACAAAACCACGGAACGGAGCCAAGGGTGGCCCCAGTGTCAGCAGCGCTGGCAGCAGGGCTCTGAAATGCAGCCCACTGGCTTCTTGTCCATTATTTCCGTTCACAGAGGGAAGCTGTAAAACAGCAGCATCTTTCCCAATTACTTGGAAATCCAGAGCCAGCCCTGCTGCGCCGAGCTGAGCCATGTGGCCAGGAAATGGGGCAGAACGGGGCATGGGGGCGAAAGGAAATGCCCATTTTTCCTCTCCCGTGCACAAGGCAGCGAGGAGAGAGAACAGGGAGGTCAGGGGCAGCAGCACAGCCCTGGAAAAGATCCTTCCCGAGATCCCTGTTGTTCACACGCTACAGCTCCCACCAAAGCAGCGTTTATCCCAGCTGGAAGCGTCTGTGCTTCTCCCACATTTGAAGGACCAGTATCTGAAAGAGGGCTGAAGTTGTGCAGTGTCAAATGCTGACCTTGAGAACTCTCTTGTGATACCATCACCATGTGAGAGATCACACCCACCTCATCTCGCTCAAGCTGACGGATTCAGAGGCTGACAGCCGCAATTAATCCACAGGACAGATGTACTGTGGGAAGCAGGATGGGGAGTTGTGCCTTGTCTGCCTCTGCCTCACAGGCATGAGCATACTTTGAATTTCAGAGACACCACTCGTGAACCACAGCCTCATTAAACCTCCTGGCCCAAGAAGATCTTGGTCTCTAGGTTGTGCCCTCCAGCGCTACAGTCTTGGGGGTGGACAACCATCCACCAACAGCTTGACTGAGCCCAGCAGCTCATACCAGAGACCACCCACCAGCTGGCTGCCAGAAGGGGAGTTCAAGCTGAGCACCCTCAACTATCAACCTCAGCCTCGCCAGCATGCTGCCAGCAAAGAGCATTTCAAAGAGCAGGGAAAAGTCCACCCTGCCCTGCTGACCACCCTTCTTTCTTACATCCTTCTATCAGAGACCGAGCCAGTTCCTGACACCTACCGGTGTTTGGTAACAGTCAGTGGTGACAAAGCTCCAGCCGCTTTGTGTTACACAGCGTAAAATCTACCTACCAGCGGAAAGGCTGCTCTGTCGACACATTCATCTGCTAAGTTAGTCTTGATTGATCACATTATGCACATCCACAAGCCTCTAGAAATTAATCTAACGTTTCTCCCGAGTGAAATGCGTCTGGATAAGCAAACAACCTTCCACCTTCACCACTTGATGTCCCAGCCATTCTCTGGTTATCCACATCTGGATAACAAGGTCTTTCACAAAAGGAATTGTTGCTTTCAGGTTTCTATTTTCTACCACCTATGCGAGAGCCCCAGAAAACAGCGTTACTGATACAGCACCATGTTTTGGAGAGTCTAAAAAGGGAAAAAAGCAAAAAAGGGAAAAAAAGGCCTGTGGAAAAGATACTGAAGTGGCTTCTTCCTTCTTACCTGGTCTTGAAACATTGATCCACCAAAGGCCCAGACAGCAGCAAAGACAAAGTAGAGTTCATAAAGCTCCTTGGGACAGTCGGGAGGTGTGTTATCCTCCGTCAGGAGGCACTCGAGGAGGTAGCACAACATCTGAACCATGCTCTGCTCAGGAATGGGGATAATCTTCTTAAATCTAAGGGATGGAAATTGAAAGCACGGGAAGAATAATCGCGGCCAGCAACACGGTCACCCGCAACCCAGGAGGATGAGCCTGGAAATGCTTTCTTAGAGTCTTGGCATTTCACTTGTCTTAGTCCCAGACACGGCAATAAGAAGAACCCCCATTCTCTCCCTCGGACCTGCTGGCACTGGCACGTACACAACTAATAACAGTAATCGGGAGTCTCAAGCTTTTTAAAACTTTGATCCTCTTGAAAGAAGCAAAACGGGAGGCTTGCTAAAGGCAACGATTTCCTGCAAAAACGATGGGTTCAAAAGCGGTCAAATAGAGGAGTAATAAAATGAAACCTTTCATCTTGCCATTTTACATTCATTTAAGCTACACTTACAGAATTCCAAACTAAAGCTGTCGCAGCACCAAAGTCCTCCGTGAAGTAATTACAGCTATTTGAAAAGGTTGGTTCGGCAATTTCTGAATTAAACAAGCCACCAAACTACCCAGCTCAGGGCTGCCTGCAGCTAATACTGAGGATTTCAAGGTCTGACACAGCGTTCAGCGGAGTGGGAAATGCCCAATGGACTTTGCTGCCAACAGCCAGCTTGGTCACCCAGGGAGCAGTTTCCTAGAGAGGTGCCCAACCCCTACATCCAAAGACCACCTCTTTCACTAATGCAGCCCCTTCTGACACCTCTCCTTCATGGTTGGCAGCTCCCGTGCCCAACTGTACACTGATTATATATTTTTTTAATGAAGGTACAACTATGGCAAGCAAGCAGAGGCTGGGAGCTCCCTTACTTGAGTTTGTCAGGACTCTGGCCAGTCCTCACCACAGGATGATAAAAGCTGTCTCCCATGGTGATAAGCAAGGACCACACGACTTCTCTGTGAACACTGCTCTGAAGCTAACTCAAGCTGAGGAGCACCAGGGCCCTTCCAAATATCCAAGTTCTTCATGTTGATTGCATTGGTGCTGGAGACCCACTTAATTTTCTTCAATTGCATTGGGAAAAAAGTTCAAGAGAGAACTACCTGCACAGCACACCCACCCTCTCTCATAAACACCTTCCTTCTTGTCACTGAGATGCCAAAAAAGAAGAGGTGAGAGGCTAAAAGAGGATGTGCTCTCTCCACCTTCCGTGCCGCACACTGAAAACTTTCCTTCAGCACCGGTCTGAAACCGGCTCTACTGAAAATTAACTTGTGGACTCAGGTCTAGTCTGACACATCAGGAGACTGAGAAGACCTTCTCTTTAGGATCTCCTGGATTTACTTTCCGGGAGATACAGAACTAGTACAAGAAGCACAGGAACAATCAAATCCAAATCCAGTGAAGACCACACGAAGATCAGATCTGACCAACAAAGGATGGGTGGGAGTCTCAGCTCCCGCACCTCACCCTGTTGTTTCTCTGAGCTTAAGCCGATGATGCTCAGGGCTCTCAGGGGCCAGGAGGAAACCAGCCACCCATGTCACATGCAGCACTACCCCAACACAGCTCTGGAAAGTGGGAAGAGTCCCCCTGCTCTTCCCAGCAGAGATACAGCTGCTCTTCTGATGGTACCTTGTTCTGAGCGTGTCCAGGCAAATCGGCAGGTACTTATCAAACAGAATGGTCAGGTTGGCTCTCTCAGACTGGATCTCTCGCCTGTCGATCCAGCTGCTCACCGGGGGATTCCAGCCCAGATCCGCTGGGTTGATATACAGGATCCCTTGAGGCACAGAGTAAGAAAGAATGTACTCTAAGGACACAGCAGAGACTATTCCTGCTCTCCAGAAGAATTTCTCAGCTCCTTTCACACAACTAAAACCCTGTCAAATACACCTGGCTGCCCCATTACCTACCCCCTGCTCCTGCCTGCCCGTGGAGCAGAACCACTAAGAGCGAAGAGACTTAACTCAGGAAGCCAGGACACAGTAACAAGAATAGGTTGATGAATGCTGAAGCTGCCACTTTTTTCTCTAGTAACTTACTAAAAATAATTCATGACCCTGTCCCACATTCAGACCGTGGTCTTGCCTGAGTCATGTTATTGCTCTGGGCCCCATTACTCTGTGTGTAAAACTAGGGGACACTTTCATTCCCTTCTCCCATACTTCAAGCACTTCCCCAGATGATCGGGCGCCCTTTGGACAGAGACTGTCCTTCTCCTCATCAAGTCCATACAGAGCCCTGCACAACACTAGCACTCTCTTGGCAGTGCTGAAGCCATGATCACCCATCAATACCCAGAGAGCTCTGAGTGAATCTCTGAGGTGATGACACCTGCCCATAGGGATTCAGGGTCAGGATCCTCCGTTTGTCTGTGTGCCTCAGGAACCTACACTGCCCACCAAAGGCAGCTGAGATGCCAGGTTGGGAACATTCAAAGGGACAAAGTTGGCCAACAGAAGACTGAATAATGGCACTAGATCCTACTTGGTCCATGCACAGTCCCAGCGTGAAGCTCAGGCCAGGACTCACCTGCTCTGGACACAGTTGCTGGGGTCGCCGTGCGCAGGTGGCTGATCTCAAAGACCAGCCGCATTGTGGGGTTCAGAGGGATTCTCTCATTGCTTGCCAGGGTCAGCACCTGCACATGGCAGACAGACAGACAGACATACTGACGCCTCCCCCAGGGACAGGAATAAAAAAATTCAGGACTTTGCACTAAAAAGCTCGGTCGCTGTCAGCTCAGCTCCTCGAGGCCAAGCAGCCTCAAGGTAGCAGAACAATCCTTCTCTCTTCCAGACCTAGAACCAACAGCACTTTCTTAGGGTGGGGAAAATGGTACAGGATTATGACCCCACTCTATTTTTAAAGGGCCTGAAGTTATGATCAAGACAGTTGTGGCTGCTCACGAGCCCCCCTCTCCACAAGAGGGAAACTCCAGTGAAAATGAGCTTTGAGCTATTTTCCTCATGCACCATTTCCTTCACACAATATTTTGTAAATATTGTGTATAAGAAACAACTGCATTATTCTAAAAGGTGTTTTTTCAGCACCCGCCTTTTTCCTGGGCTGAGTCACACCGTGCGGTCGAGGAACACTTTTTTACCTTATTATCATCCATCACAGTATTAAGAGATTCAATCCACATTGGATCAATATCTCCATCCAGTACCATCCACTTGGGACCGTCATGTGTGATGTTGGCCAGCTCTCGCATGATTGATGAAAACAGTCCTGGGAGGGTGACAGGAATAGGTTGATGAACGCCGAAGCCAGCACTTTTTTCTCTAGTAACTTACTAAAAATTGTCCTCATTAGTGCTTTCCTCTCAAGCCACCCAAACTGTGGATCCGTACATCAATATTGCTATATCACGATACAAGTCTAGGCTGCTTTGAAGAAAAACATTAACAGTTTCCTCCACTGCAGACCTACCCACGAGCTTCATTCCCAGCAAGAATTGTTAAGGGATAAGAAAAGTGAAAAGCAGAAACTCAGAGGCAAAAGAAGGCACAAGAATTGCACAATGCAGAGAAAAACCATCTGAATATGCCTTGGAAATTCTTATCAATTGTTTTTTGGTGGCTCAAAGTATATCAGGGAAACCAAGATGCATTAAATACTGGGTCATGGCTTTAGCGAGATTGAGGGAAGGACAAGCCCAGAATGACATTGAACGACAGAACAAAATGTCAGTAAAATCAAGGAGACCGTGAGGATACAGCGTCTCGAGGGGAGTAAATAATGAATGTTAAAAAGAGCAGGAAGGCTGGGAAGAGTGCGGCAGCACTGCAGAGCAAACAAAACCCCCAAAAACCACTGCTCTCCTCTACACGCGGAAATACCGAGGGAGACGCTGGTCTTCATGAAAAAGCATCAGGCAAACATTTTTTAAAAACGTTCACCTCTATTCTGGTGAACTGGGACAACAGGACTTTTCTCCTCAAGGACAAGCTGATCCTTTGTGATCCGGGTCAGGAACAGCCAGTGGCATTATAGACTGAAGACAAAACAGCTCAGCTGAAACAGGGGGCCCGTCCTGAGATCAGGTCAAAAAATAACATTTCACTGGCTCCGCCTCAACTTGGTTCCTCACATGTTGGACACATGCCTTGGAAAGTGCTCCAGCATCTTCACTGTCAGCCACAGCCGCTCTCAGGTTTCCCTCATGTACACCAGGACAGCAGTGGAGAGCAAAGGGCCTCCCTCCCTCCCTCCCAACCTTGCACATCCACACCCAGAGATGTCTTGAGATTTAAAAGAGGAGGTTGGTTCTACAAAGAACACTTTTAGGATTCCCTTGAGTTACCATCTAACATGTATGACCTTTTCAACTTCCTGATAGCAAAAGGAGTGACAGGATGAAAACGGTAAGAGGAAAACACAGGGCTGATCCAGCTCTTGCCTGGCTGCTCTTTGACAACAAGAAACAACATTTTCAGGAATGGTCAATGCAGAGAATACCTGCCTTGAAGCCTCAGCAAGGAGTCCCATAGGCTCCTTTGAAATGTTACAGGCTAGAAACGACAGCCACCTGTACAACGTCCCTCCTGCCATTCAGTGCCACCCACAGCCCTCGATCTGCAGCCACCGCTGCAGCCTGGGGTTCAGGCCGTAGCCCATGCCACCCCCTGGCATTTTGATTGAAGGTTGCTAATGACAATCAAAGAAAGTGAACCCTGGCCCTGGAGCTGGGGGTCAGGAGGGGTCTGTGGTAGAGGCCAGGGGAGGGGGGTGGCAGCTTATCCTCTGGCAGACTTCTGGCCAAGGATGATTTACATCCTCCCTTACCTCCCCCGCAGCTCCCAAACCAGCCACACATGTAAATCAAAGCTGCCTTTACCCGTTAGCCACATCCAGACATTTTCACTCCAGGTTTCTGTAACCTCTCAGTGAATTTTAAATGCTCATCGTATTCTCCTCAGGAGCAATCAGGATCAACCAACTGGCAGATGCTGGTGTTCAGCAGAGATTGGGCAGCAGTGTTGAGCGGAAAAACACCACTTTAAGGCTGCTGCACGTGTGCTACCAGCCACGGAAAGCTGGTGGGGGCGGAGGGGCACATTTGGGAAGGCCCTAGTGCACACCCTTAGGGCAGGAGGGAACTCTCCTCCATTGCCAGTCCAGCCAGCCCTGAAAAACTGCCTGCCCCAGGCCAAGGTTACTGCTGGTATTAATGGATGTGACAATCGTTTTTACGGCAACGCGATAAAGCAGGTCTGTGCAATATTTCCCATTTTAAACCGAAAACCTAAACCATCCTGTGTATCCGTTCAACAACAAACCCCTGTACTTGGCACTGGTGAGGCCACACCTTGAGTACTGTGTGTCCAGTTTTGGGCCCCTCACTTCAAGAATGACATGCTCCAGCACCTCAGTGTCCAGAGAAGGGCAACGAAGCTGGTGAAGGGTCTAGAGAACAAGTCTTACAAGGAGCAACTGAGGGACCTGGGGGGATTGAGCCTGAGAAAAGAGGCTCAGGGGAAACCTTCTCACTCTCTACAACTTCCAGAAAGGAGGTTGTAGTGAGGCTGGGGTCAGTCTCTTCTCCCGTGTAGCAAATGACAGGACAAGAGGAAATAGCCTCAAGTTGTTCCAGGGGAGGTTCAGGTTGGATATTAGGAAGAATTTCTTTACAGAGAGGCTTGTAAAGAATTGGCACAGGCTGCCCAGGAAGGTGGTGGAGTCCCCATCCCTAGAAGTGTTCAAAAGATGTGTCAATGTGGCACTGAGTGACATGGTTTAGGGACTCTGGCAGCGTTGGGGGAACAGTTGGACTCATTGATCTTAAAGGTCTCTTCCACCCAAATGATTCTGTGGCTGGAAGCAGCAGAGAAGCGCCTGGACTTTCAGACCTGCACAGAACCAGTGAACCTGCTGCTGCTCAGGAAGCTCATTAAAAACGTCCTTCTTTATCTACAGGTTCAAGCTGGAGAAGATATTTACCATCTTTCCATTCTCTTGTCGCTGGGTTAATGATGCCAAACAGCTCATCGTTGGTGACTGCCTTGGGGTTGAGGTCTGTCCAGACAGGACGTCGCTTCATTATCTGGTAAGTCTTGTTCAGGGATCTCATCACCTGCGACTTGCCCGTGCCTGCGTTACCCACCACGAAGACAGAGTGCCGGACCGTCAGCAGCTCCTCCAGCTGCACCACCTGAGAAAAACATGTCCAGACTTTAGACAAAGAAGCCAAACGGAAGGCCAAACCTACCAAATACTTCCCATTGGGTCTATTCTTTGAAAAGATTTGACATTGACTTTGGTCCAGCCACTTTACTCATGACAGGTGAAATCCTCAGCCTGCAGGCAAACCTGCAGCACTATTTACATCTGACAGCCATGAGTCAACAAGGGTCTGCTCTCCAGGGGCCATAGTTCCATGAGCCTACAAAAGCCATTTGTGACCAAACCAGTGCTGGTTTAGGGGCAGGTGCATCAGACCCAGCACAGGTGACTGTCCTCCATCCAGGCCTGCCCGCAAGAAGAATACTGTGCATATCCCTCTTTGCAGAAGCAAAGATGGTTGAGAAAACCCAAGTGATTTGATTCTGACGCAGGTACAGCAGAAGATTGCTCGGTCTTACTTTGAGCACAAAGTTGTCCTCAGCTTGCAGCCGAAGCTCCAGCACAGCCTGCCGCACAAACAACTCAAAATTCAGGTCACGCTTCCGAGGCACATCCAGAGCAGGGAAAAGATCCCCAATCAGCCCCATAAACACCGGCACATCATCAGTCACGATCTTGGGGATGTTGAAGTCACGAAGAGAGCGCATCAGAACCTGGTCTTCAGGTCGTTCTGGGTCATCTCGCTTGAGGGAGCCAGCGACAACCAGCACTGACTTGATGGCACGCAAGCCCCAGTCGTAGTGGTCCTACACAGGGAAAAGAAGAAAATGAAGGAGGGATGACTTCATTCTTAGGTAGTTCATCACTGCGCCAGGGGAAGAACTGGCAGCTCCACTCTGCCAGACAAATTAGCAGTGGAAACACATCCAGAGCTGTTATTTGCATTGTGGCCAAAGCCCTCCACCAGCCTGAGCTACCTCATTTCATTTCAAGTGAAATTCCCATCAGGGACAGTATCAAGGAGTCAGATAATTCAGTTGTTCACACCATCGCATGGGCTCAGAATTGGCAGCAATACAGCAGGAGGACTTGTGCTCTGGAGAAGCTAAGTGACTTGCTTCGCCTGAATCATAAAGCAGATAAAGCAAGGCCAGCAAGAGCCCTGGGACTGCGGGAGTGCTCAGGTGGAAGACTTGTTAGTCCATCATGAGGCCCCAGGTTACTCCATGCTGCCCATCAAAAGAGCACCAGGCACATTTGTCCCACAGACATTCCATCAAGCAGGGGCCAGTAAGCACATTGCTGAAAAGGCCCACAAAAAGGCACGATGGGAATTCTTAAGCTAACAAACAACTCTTTATACCTCTCCTCTGTGAGGACCCTCCAGGGCACAGCTCAGCAGCTGACTGCTGTGGGAGGCCACCGCTTCCACCAAGAGCTCCAAGACACAGCACAACGTTTCTGTGACAAAGCAACTGCTGCCCAGCCTCATGCTGGAAAACTCAAGACCAGGTTTTCCACCTGGATCCTGACTCAACTCTTCTCTGGACACAGCTTTGATTTAGGAAAATGTCAACAAGGGAAGATCTGATTAGTTAGAGTTTTACCTTGGCAGTAACCCTGCTTGGACAACAGCTGAAGAGACAGGGAACTGTTAGACTCAACCCAGAGAGGGACAGACATCATAAAACTCTTGCAGGCAGGAGAATCAACAGCAGCCAAGAGACTGGAAAGCAAAGGGTTACCAAGTATTGCACAAACACAGCAGCATTTGAGCCCACTGAAAAATCTCTCCAATTAATGCAGCCAGTCAGGTGCTTTTGTCTTTGCAGATCCTCCAGTAAAGATCTGCAGAAATTTGAAGAGTTCATTGCTCTGGTGATCACAAACATTTGCACCAGCTGCTGGAGAAAATGCAGCCACTAAACAGAAGCTGTGAAGCTTCAGTCATGGAGCTGAGCCACAGAACACCGTGTTCCAGCTAATTTTGGGGATCAATGGGCTTCACTGTACATCCAACCGCAGCAGCGGGCTCACCTGCTTGGACAGGAGCTCTTTGCAGAGTTGGTACAGAGTAATGAACTTCCTGGCTAACGCCCGGGCCTCAATAAATCCCTCGGCCACCAACATGATTTCACAGATCAGCTCAAAGTCCGGCACAACCATCGCACATGGCCTAAAAAAGACAGGCGAGAAGAGACTGAGGAACAGGTATTGCTTCACTACACGTCTTAGGGATGGTGGATTTGCAGCTTTATCTTCCAGGTCTTCTCCGGTGAACCAGGTCACACTCTCCCTCTCCCATTGCAAGGCACAGAGCTCCTCTGTCCTGCCTGTGCGCTCCCAGACCCCGGCTTGTTGCACAAGGCTGAAACTCTCTGTGAATCCGCAGTGCAAGTGACTTCCTCAAGGAAATGAAGCCAAGCCTGGATGTCCCAAAAGACAACTTCTGCCTGTCTTATAACACGGATGACAAACCAGGACTCACCTGAAGAGAGCTTTTAAATTCTCCGGGAGCTCAGTTCGCCCTGCGTAACCAGGGTTCATGGTGATGAAAATGCCCACTGAGGGTACTAAGGTAATGTCTTCTCCAAGAAAATTGAAGGATTTCTTCTTCTCCCGTATTGCATCCTGCACACTCTTCACCTGGGAACCAAGACACTGTTACGGTACTGGTGTTCAGTCATGAAAAACACACCAGGTAACAGCACAGCCCTCCTTATGTGTGGCCCTATGACAAGTGGGGCTCATTATTGGTTTGTTTAGGGTTTTTACTGAACCTATAAAGATTTATACCCTGTTTGGAGTAAATCCGAGTGGCAACATCAATCTCCCATGACAATCAAAGTCTGACAAAGCAGAAAAGAGAGCTGAAGAGATCAGGCAATCAAACTGCAAAGGAGATAAGAATTTGCACCTTTGCTCTGTAAGATAGTGATGGCTATGGGTCAGGAAGAGCAGCTCAGGAGCAGGGAACACCAGCCCCCAAAGCTGGCTGCATCTCACCTCGGCCTTTGACATCACCTGTGGGACACACCTCAGCATACCCAATAGAAGAAACACCACCAAAGGATAAACGATCTCTTCCAACTCCCCAGCCTAGCAGGAGGCCAGATGTGTGAGATGAGACCCAGGACTGTCTGGGCATCCACAACAGACCCAACACCCGCGTGCAGTCCCAAGAGTCTGACACAAGATGGGCCCCTGATCCCCTCCACCCATCTTCACCCTCCCCACACGCCTCAGCCCAAAGCCTCCTGTGCCTGCTCCATTCCTTGCCCAGGCCAGAGACAGAGCAACGTTTCCCAGGGAACTCTGCCCCAGCTCAACTGTGATCTGATCACTTGGTTTGCAGATATCAGGTGCTTCGTTTAAAACCAAACCCACACAGCAGAAGCTGTAAGACCTCCCCTGACACCTTCACTAACTAGTATTATATCATTTTTTCAATTTGCCTGATTGCAACTTTATTCTTCTCATTCCTCACCTTGCCAAGGCAGCTGGATCACCTCCCGCAAACAGGGAGAAACCTCGCTCTATTCACAACTCTAACCTCTAAGTTAAGCAAGTAATCGAATTTTCCTCTGGAAGGAACCGTATCGACATTAGCTGCATGACTAAGAGAGCCAATTAAACATCGCCATGGTTACACAACTAATAGCAGCCAGGAGACACGGTGATGGAATGACAGCCGTGCTGCTTTCTTCAGGCGCTGTGCTCCAGCCAGGAGCGAGGGAATCATTAGCAGTTGAGTCATATCTGGGCCTCTTTTGTTCAGCTTCCCTCTTTATTTTAAGATCCTCAAACACTTTTTTCAATGACAACTTTCAACTAGAACCTGATGGAAGAGAAATTGAGAGGGGACGATACATAAACTCCTGTACCCGCCTGGGGCTTCTTTGGGATGTCGCGCAAGGTACCAATTACAAGTGAGATGAGAAGAGCGAGGAGTTCATGGAGGGGTTCAGAACAACGTCTTTGACCAAAACATTTACAAAAGTGTAGAAACTTCGGGCTCTAGATCTTTGTTTCTGCAATACCAAGTCCAAAAGGGAATCTAGGAAGAATTCAGCACCTCATTCAGACATTGGGACTCTAAAGCCTGCACTTAGCTGACACTTGGTTCCAACTTAGATACTTGGGCACCTCAGTTTTCAGCACTGAAGTCCCCAAATGTCCAAAACTTTCAGCTCTGTCCCTGTCAGAGCTGCCTTGGTCTGGACAGTGAAGCTGAGCACCCTCCCTCAGCGCAAACTCCCTAGTAGCTGGATGTACCTGCTTTTTCAGGGCATACCGATGGGATTTAGGATCTGGACAACATCCAGACACAGGTCTCCTTCAAAGCCAGAGCCAGGAGAGACAGCAGGGCCTGCTCTTCCCCTGCTGCCTCATGGTTACACACAGGCTGCCGCAGATTTCAGCTCCCACCAGAGAGGATTCACACCCACAGCACTCGCCCCGAGTGCCCCCTGGGCACCCAGCGGCAGGCACGGGCAGGGTAGGGAGCACCTCTCCTCCTGTATCTTTTCAACACGTCCAGATTTCCTCGTGGGTCGGAAAGAGGAAGGGAAGGAGGAGGCAGAGTACCAGATTATATATAAACACAAGGGAACCAGACTGCCTAGCGTGGTGGGGAGGGCAGTGTCCAGCCCCCCTCCAACCGCTGCTGCTCTGCTTCACACAGACGCACCAATACAAGGCACTGAGTGGGTAAACTAAGGAGATGGGAAATCATTGTACAGGAAAACCCCTCTGCACAGCTGGGCACAGCTCAGACAGCTCCTCCTAGCTTTAATCCCACACTAACAGGGTGTCAGGGCAAGCACCTAAGCAAGAGCTGAGGATCTGCTGCAGGTTCCCATTGCTGAGTGCCACCCAACTGCCACCAGCTTCCAGGGGTACAGTGCTGCACCCACGGGGCTGATCCCAGAATCATCCTGCTTGGCCTGGAACACCCTCCCAAGCCATTTCACTGAGCTCTCCTTACAGATGCTGAAATTAAACCCACATCCGTATGAAAACGGAAGGAAGGAAAGATGACTGCACAGTTTTGGCGACAGGTAAGCGTGCGGAAAAGTCACCTTGAACATATCTGTTGAGTATCACACACGAGTTGTGCTTGACTGGAGGCACCAGGTAACCCCTAGAAGTCCAGCAGCCCACAGATCTGCCCCAAACACCACCCTTATCCTCCAAGGAAACCATTCCCTACGTGGCAGAGGGAGCAGCTGTAAGCAAAGGCAGCTCTCCACCCTCAGATGATGCACTGCAATTATCTCACAGCACATTAACACCACAAGGGTCTTCACCAGAGACAGAGCCACGGGAACGTGCTCTGGAAGAAGATGCTCCAGAGCATCGCCTCAACACGTTGTTGGAACTGGGGGGAGGAAAAGCGACAAAAATGCTTGCAGCACATCATTGCTCCGTCCTGCCAGCGCTGTGATAGCCACATCATTAATCTGGGAGTATAATCCCTCACCTCACAACGCGATGCTGCTGCCAACACGCGCTTCCCATTTTGCCCGCGCTCTAAGAGCTGCCGCGTGTTTGTATTTATTTACAAGTGTTTCCCCACTTACCTGTACAGCAACCACAGAAAGGACCTCAACTGAAATCCTGTTAAACTCGTCAAAACAGCCCCAGGCTCCCGTCTGGGAAAGGCCTTTGTAAATATTCCCACAAGACTGAAAAAAAAAAAAAAAAAAAAATAAATTTATCAACGAGAAATCACAAATGAAA
>NW_010417998.1:33858-39651 GCF_000710305.1 Buceros rhinoceros silvestris | reverse complement strand
AAGGACTGAAAAAAAAAAAAAAAAAAAATTAAATTTATCAGAGTGAAATCACAAATGGAATCAGCTCTGGCAATAAATGGATTTTGCTTCCCCGCCTGTTTATTTATAGCGGTTTACGGTATTTTGTGGGTATTTAGAAGAGTGCAGGGAAGCAGCAGGCACAACTCAATTATAACATTTATAGCCCTGCACAGTTTGCCACTCGATTTGCTAATTGCACTTTCTCGATGTATCTGTGCACTGGTTTCCTTTAAAGGTCACCCATGCTGTGTTACTGACGGCCCTGTGTCCTGGGAGAGCTGACAGAAACGTGACCCGAGGCTACGAACACCAGAGCACCATGCCAGAGGGGCAGAGCAAAACTCAACAATCCAGCATTCCGCAGCAACTGGAGGTTCAGGGGGGTTTGGCCGTGTTCTGGGAGAGGACCCTGAGAAAGCCAGGACCTGCCAGCCTGTGAGCACACCGAGAAAGAAGCAACCATTGTCAAGGTGTCACCACAGCCTCAGTTTCAACTGAACAGGACAAAATTTTTGGAGCATTTCACATGGATTTTCCAGAAGGGAAGGGAAAGGCAAAATGAGACAGAAGACAGAGAGAACAGTTCAGGTCTCTCCCTCCTGGAGAACCTTAGAGAAGAAAAGGGTGGAGGAGAAAACAGTGTTCAGCAGAAAGGAACGTAGCAGGGTTTGAGGAGAGGTGACGGAGCAAAACGATCTCAGCTGAGCTACTCCCATGCTTCAGGTTTCACCAGGCCCTGAGCATCGCCAGCCCCACATGATGGCACTGCGGGCAAGATGGGACAGGTACCTTGTAGTCCATCTGCTCGGAGCAGTTAAACACGTACACCATGATGCCCAGGGCTCGCCCCAAATCTTTGGTAGTCTCCGTCTTGCCAGTGCCTGCAGGGCCTGCGGGTGCTCCGCTCATGGTTAGGTGCAGCGACTGTGTCAGGGTGATGTAACATCTTTCACAGCAAACAGTGGAGGAGAGAAGGAAAGAGACTGAGAATTGGTTCAACATGTCAGTGCTGGGCTGCCGAGAAGTGGCACCAGAGCAACAGGAGCACTCGGGAGGCCCTTTCTTCTGAAAAGCTGTGCATGAGCAGGGTGCACATCTAAGCTGAAAGTCCTCCTAGTCATTAATTACCACCTCTGCCCAGCTCTGTTTTCTCCAAGAGACACTCATCTTCCATCGGGGTCTGCCCAACCTCCTCAGGCTGTGCTTTCTTTGGATCCCCACAGGACTCATTGACATGGGGCATGTCCCAGATGCCACGAGAAAAGGTTGGCTTTCCTGAAAGACCTTCCTCTTGCATCCCAGCACTCTTCAGCCCAAAGGATCCCATTCCTCATCACTGACAGAAACCTGCTCAGACAGCCTAGGAATGATCCCACTCAATGCTGCAGCAAGCCCCAAAGCTTCTCCATCGTGCTGATGATGGACACCAGGGAGGTGCCCACATGTGGGTGTCTGTACTCCCTGTACAAGCCGCAGAGCTGTAGTCAATATGGCCAACAAAGCCTGATAATGCATGGGGGCTTGGGTCAGCTGACTAACATGGGCAACTGGAGCCACCTGAGATGCTCCTGGCTACTGAAATGTCTCATAGGATGGAAAGACAAGGGGTCTCCAGGAGAATTCTACACTTCTGGATAGGCAGCTGGAAGGCAGGTGGGACAACACAGAGCATCTCAAGTCACCCTGGGGTTCCCGTTGAGACAACTGAACCAACTGGTAGCTGTCTACTTCAAGACAAGATGAAAGCTTTCTAGACTCACCAAGTAGACATCTGCCTGGGTGTGGACACCTTGTGCACAGGCAAACATCTACAAGTGAGTATCTTAATCTGTGAGCTGAATCCTACCCGGGGATCTGATGTGCAGAGAGCCCAGGGAGTACCACCATCAAATCACAACCCAGGGGACAGCTAGAGCTCTGCCACTGGCTTGCTGGGACATGGAGAAAGAACAAGAGGGACGTGTGTGCCCGCACTAAATCCATCTTGGGTCGGCAGCTCTTTAACTGTGCAGCAAAGCCCAGCTATGACAGCGTTTCCCAGGGACGTACCTGTCGGTTAGCGGAGTGATCACAAGCCGAGGGGTGTTGCCGAGGTATTCGTAGGAGTACAGGAACTGGGCGTCACAGATGTTGGCAAAGCAGTGCCGCTCCTCATCCGACCATCTGTGCCGGAGCTGAGACAGCCAAATGAATGCCTGGGCATTGTCCACCTGCAACACAGCCACAAGCATCATCACGGGAAGGCCAGAGATGGTGGCACATGCGGCTTGGGGGCCACAATGGTGACTGCACTGAATTGTTCATCAGGGATGGACTGGTTCTCACTGCAAAGGCAGGCGTGGTGAGGAAGGTCATGTCACCTCCCTGCAATGTGGTGAGAAATGTCACCTCCTCATCCCTCCTCAGTGGAGGGCAGAAAACAAATAAGTTGACCTCACTGGTGGGCAAGGAAAAAGTGAATACTCAAGAGAGAGCAGCACAAAAAGATTCCTGAACAGAAGATTTAAGCATCAACATGCTGTGAAGAGGCTTTTGTAATGCAAACAGAGTGAGAGAAGGAGCAGAGGCTGCCTAGACAGGGAAGGGGCCACAGACAGCACCAGGGAAACAGGGTGGGAACAGGGGGACAAGGACAGCCATGGCCTCTCTGCACAACCAGCAGGCAGGCTCAGGAGATGGACCACTTCACCACGAACTGGACCAAGGCACCACCAGGCCCAGCTGAGCCTTGATGACAGAAACCCCGCAAGAAGCCTGGCTGCCTCCACAGGGACACCCATGAGGGTAGAGCCACAACCCAGCACGTTCAGGCCACATTCCCACCCACCTGCAAGGCTGGACACTTGACATAGTGACAAGGACAGGAGAGTAGAGTGGGAGAGGTGTGCAGGACAAGGGAGTCCCAAAGGAGTCCCTGTGGCCCCACATCAGATTAAGGAGGCTACAAAAAAAAAAAGACTGAATGTTTTTTCTTACATTCTAGAGTCATAACTGAGGGTGCATCCAGCCGCCTCCCAACACACCACCACCATCCACCAACATGTCTTGGCAACCAGACACAGAGCCACACTCTCACGCCTGGTGTGAACCTGCGGCAAATACAACAAGCCCCTTGGGGGGGCTTGTCACGGGCAGGGCCACGACACACAACAGCACTGCAGGCTCACCGGGCCCTTCTGCCTCCTCACCATGAGCGTTGTTGAAGTAAATTTAGTCAGGCATCTCCCACTGAGACAGGTTGGCCTGGGCCTGGGCCCCCCCATTCCAATGCCCAACACCAGACCATGCTGAGCTGCGAACACAAACCTTCTGCGCTATCATCTTTGCCACCACGTCCCGAGCGTGCACGTCAATGGTGCATATGGTCATGATTTTCTGTCTGTCACCCTTGGAGAGCTGCCCAATCAGCATGGTAACGAGGGTGTTCAGCTGCATCACTTGCTTCTTGTGATATTCCTTCATCGCGTTCTCGTAGCCTTCCTCCACCCGGGCAAAGGCAATCCCAACCTCGGTTGTCCACCAGATCTGGGTGCAGGTAAGAGCCACCTGTGGAGATGGGCTGGCTCAGTATCAGGGAAAACACTGGAGCTCCCTCACGTTCAAGAGTGTCTGATCCACAGGGAGACCAAGGACGACGTATCCGCGACATGAGATTAAGTATTTTTCATACAGTAGTCACAGCAGAGAGGACAACAGGGATCTGTCCCGCGACATTCATTCAAAGCATCAGAGCAGTGGAAGACACATTTAGCAGCTACTTTTTAGTAAATCAGCACCGTTCACATGCCCGACACAGCAGAGGAGGAAGAGTTGGAGACCACAAGGCTATCAGAGGTGCATCTGGAGGCCTCTTTTCTCTCATTAGGCCTCAGCGCTTTGTTTTCCTGCTGCATCTCTTGCTCCTCCAGGTCTCTAGACTTCCCAGGACCCACAGGGTGGGGCAGGCACTGCCCAAGACCCCAAGCTCTGTAACGCAACCAAGAGCGTATCTTTCCTAGAGGCAAATCAGAGCACGGAGCTCAGTCTGGAAATCCCCTCAGGAGACTGTCAGGTGAAGGATAACTCATCTTTCCTCTCTCCTGAACAGCACAGTGGAGGCCCGAAACATCCCACCCACAGCTAGAGGCCCTACTGGAAGAAGGGAAGGGCGAGACTGAAGGAGAAGCTAAGAGCTGCCATTCTCACATGCCAGCTTGAGCAGGGATGAGGAGCACCAGCAGATACCTGGGCAGGGTAGTCGAAGAGCCACTGTTCCCTCGGCTTCTCTTCGTAAGCCACAACAGCTTCTGTCATCTCGTCTCTCACAGTAGCCCTCATGCTGTCCAGTACGTGATTCAGCCAGACCTCAACCTGGAGAAGAGATTAAATCAAGTAACACATTTGCTCTTCTTAAGCACTTTGCTAATTAGGGAGTGGGACAAGCAGCTCAACTCTCGAGTCAAACAAGCCTCACAGCCCCCATCAGGACTTAGGTGTTCTTAGCCAATCCTAGTACTGCAGGATCATCACCTATTTCCAGACACCAAGAATACAAAGCAGATTCTTCTTGAGCTCCAGCTATAGGGGAAACCAAAATGAACTCCACCAATGAGTAATTTGGTTTGCTGCGTTCCATCTCCAGACTGTGACAGGATCACCCAGGGGACTTGAGCACAATCTGCCTGCAGCAGGAGAAAGCTGCTGCTGACCTTGGGAACAGATTTTTTGCTGAATTTAGTGTTACACAGACAAAGCCCTGATCAAGAAGACGGTTTAACTGCAACGAGTTCCATCATGGGGAGCTCAGTAGCTGGTTCTACATACTTAAGGTTCCTGCAATAGTGCATGGAGAAAGGTGCAAGTCCAGGGACAGGTAAGCTGGAAAATGGTGTGATTCTTATGGTTCGTACTTTACCTCATCCTATGAAAGATGGAAGATTTAGAAAACAATTTAAAAAGCCTTCTCCTTCAAAAGGTACATATGCAGCGGTACCGGGGAACAGCTTAGTCCATTTTCGATCTGAAGCCCCTCCCTCACCAAGGATATTTGTAACAAGCTGGGAGACCAACCTTCAAAATGTCTTCGGAAAATTCAAATGGAAAAACCTAGTTAGGAAAAGGCCACAGCCCCTCCTCCCACAGCGCACTGTGCCACCTGTGCCCACCTCAGTGAGGACCAAGGGCTGTGGTGTAAGGAGGAATTCAATCACGTACCACCTCTTCCAGCCTCTCTCATGCATAGAGGAAGAGTAGTAAAGCTCTACAACGTCTTGGCCCCACAAGGGGCAGGAGAGCAGACTCCACCGAGGAGTTTTGACAAACAAGGTCTTTCCTCTCACCTGCCCGCTGCAGTCACAGGGTTCACTGAAGCTGACATATTCCCCCTCTCTACTGAACATTCCCAGGCCAACCTTGGTTGGTTTTTGTTCAGAGTCCAGCTGGAATTTCATCTTGGCCAAGTTGTCGAAGAGCTTAGAAAGATGACGTTGCACCTGCAAAAGGAATAAAGGGTGTGAGACAGGGCAAGCAGAATGGAGATCACCACGTCACAGGCACTATCACGTTCACAAAGTGTGATCCTGGACATCTTGATAGCATCACTTCTCATATGTGGCCAGGATAGTGCCGTCGCAAGCCTCTTGCTGTCTCTCTCAATACTTCCACCTATTTCTACATCATTTAGAAAATAGACGTGCCTCAATTAACCATATTTCTCCATCGGGGAGATCTCCTATATGGGGCCAAAGCCCAGGAAACAATCAAACATTGCACAACCTCCCAGGCCAAATTTCC
>NW_010417998.1:4142-33766 GCF_000710305.1 Buceros rhinoceros silvestris | reverse complement strand
TCCCTACATGTTGTGATGGGAGGTCTCCAGCTGTTGCTCCATCTCCTCCTGTTCTCAGCACACTGTGGAGTTACCTTCACTATGAACCTTCCTGGTTTTCCACTACTGGAAATCAATCTTGTGCCAACGAAAAGTCCTGAGTTCTCCTCCAGGTAGAAGAAGGATCTTTATTTCTGCCCAAGACCCGTGATAAACAGCTCAACAGCCCAGATCTACCAAACACCCATCCTGACCAAAAGCACTCTTCCAGAAGAAAGATGAATTCAAGTCCTTTTCTGTTCTCACCCAGCTGAGTTTGAAAAGCTGATGGGTTGATGCTGGCATCACTGCTGCAGGCTCTCAACATCAGCATCTGCCTGCTGAGAGCTGAGAAGGTCACCAAGGCTCCTTCTAGATCACTACATACCACACAACGGCATCACTGCGTGTGTCACACGCCACTGCCCATGAAGGCTGGCTTCTCCCCAGACTGATGTGGCATGTCAAGGGGCAGCTCCCAAAGCAGTCCTGGACAGGAGCTGCCTCAGAGGCAACCAGAGCCAGGGAGGTGAACGCACTGCCATGGGTGGGATGAGAATTGAGAACAGCTTGTGACACCTGGTGCTCCAATGCTTTCAGAGAAAGATGGGTGGACTTGTCCATTTAATTCTGACTCACTGACTCACAACAGTCCCTCTCACAAGTTGTCCTGCAGGTGGACATAGCTCGGTGGTCTTACACACGTTCAAGCAGGGCCAAAGCCTGGAAGGCACTAATCACCTCTGAGAGGCAACGGGCACTCAACTTCCCCCTGGAAAAGCATGTCTCCTTTCAAATCTTAACTAAACCACAGAAACCTTTTCAGCTCACAAATCCCCACTGCCCATTCCCAGATCCTGACCAGTCTGCAGGGCTTCAGAGGTGCCCCAGCACTGGTGCGATCCTGCCGCCGGAGCCCTGGATACGCCTGAACCTGCACCAGCTCAATACCTGGTTCAAGAGGATAATATCATTGTGTGTTTAATCCTCCTTCGGGAATTACCAGACTTTGAAACCAGCAGCAAGGCTGAGAGTGTCTCTGTGGATAATCCTACTTGACATTTACTTTGATTTGACTGCAAATAGTTTTGAATAACAGAAAACACCAGGAATTTCTTCTTACTCCATGGAGCATTTTGACACAGTCTCTTTTCTTTGCTTCCTGTGGTTTGTTTTTTTTTTTTCTCCTCCATTTTAAGTATCAATTAGCTCTGTGTTAATGAGACTCTGCAGGCTGAAATCACCCAGCAGCAGGAACAGGCAGAAGCGGTGTGAAAGGTTAGAGGCAAACGGCAGCATCGCAAAGGCACACACCAACCTGCTCCATTCACCTGCTCACACAGACGTTGAAAATGATGGGAAGCTTAAAGGAGATGAGATTACTCGCTACTGAAAGTTGGAATAAGGAATTCATTCCTTATCCAACTCCCTGTTTGCAGCGAACGTTTTAGTTGGTGTTACACACCAACCTAAGCGCTGCATCCCCAACATCTCCAGCCAGAGCACAGCATGGCCAGGCAAAGTGGCTGAGGTTTCCCAACAGCAGCTGCTGTAGCACTAATCACCCACCCTGACACCACTGAGGAAAACCACCTGCAGGATTGAACCCTCTGTCCTCTGCTCACAAGGGACAGGAGGTGTCTGTGCTCCTCTGTGAAGCCATTTCCCGAAACAGGAAGTTACTACAAGTTCCTCCAGAGGATTCAGAGCATCCTCAGAGGATGACCCAGCAACCTTCCACAGTCAGCAGGAGGAATTGTGTATTTGGAGTGATTTCCCTACTCCATCCCCAGCAGCCCAGCCTGGAGAGGAGAAGCCTCCTCAGCCAGATAGTGCAGAAGCCCAGTGCAGAAGGTCAGAAACCCAGCCCGGCCCCTGAGCTGCACAGGGATGGATGGCAACCCAAGAGATCTACTTGCTTGCCTTGGCCATAGCCACTGCCTGACCACCAGGTTGTGTTCTTCTCTCCCCCTATAATTAGGACATCCCAAAGGCCTTTGCATGGGAGAAGGAAGAAGAGGCTGACTAGCAAACACCTCTTCTGCCTAAAAAAGGGACCTCTCCAAGCCATCAGTTGCCAACACTTCCACATTTGAATGCCCAGGCTGCGGCTCTTTCAACAGCACGTGCTGTTTGGTGGCATCCCAGAGCAGGGATCCAAGGTAGGCAACAAGTTTTGGCTGAGCTTGAAAGATGGATTCCTCCAACCTCACTCTATCCCAGCAGAAACAAGTTTTATGGCATCAAAACCATGGCTCTACTCTGCACAACACTTTCAGAACCATCTGCAAGCATCACCAGGTTAGATGAGACACATGCAGGGCACTTGTTGCCTCTCAAAGATGACAGATGAAGGCCAGCTCTGAAAGAATTACTATTAATCCAAATGAGGGTGAGAGAAAAAGCACTCAAGAAAGGACAAGCTACAGGAGACTCCCAAGACAGCATCTTCCCCCGTGACACTACTGACAGCTGGAAAATGCAGAGGTGATGCAGCACAAGGCTTACCAGCTGTGGGTTAGTGCCGTTGGAAAGAATGTCCAATAAATCCGCTGAAGAAATGAAGTAGAATCTGGGAAAGGCCAACCTCTTCATGTCCAAATACTCAGCCAAAGCCTTCTCACACAGAGACAACCTGGGGAGACAAAGGAGGTGAGCAGAGCCCAGGCAGGCGGGTAAATGCCCCCTCACCTTTCACACTACGTTTTCAGGCAGATTCTCCCCTGCCATGGGTGAATGTCAGACACGAGCTGAGCACATGGACTTGTTCTCTGCGGCATTGTCCGCATGGATCAACAGCACACAGTGACTCCTGAACCTCTCTCTGCTCCCAAGGGTCAGGAGTCAGAGACACCTCACAGAAAGGCAGATGCATGGGTGGAAGAAAAGGCTACAAAGGGTTTGCAGTCTCATCACAGAGTCACCTGGTTGGAAGAGACCTTTAAGATCACAGTACAGCCATTCTCCCTGCACTACCAGAGTCCCTAAACCATGTCCCTCAACGCCACTTCAAGAAGTCTGTTAAATCCCTCCAGGGATGGGGACTCCACCACCTCCCTGGGCAGCCTGTTCCACTGGCTGACAACCTTCTCTGTAAAGAAATTTTTCCTAATATCCAACCTCAACCTCCCCTGCCACAACTTGAGGCCAATCTACTGCTTTAGACAAGCTCACAGCTGCCACAGGTGATTTCGCACTGGGATGAAAGTTTCCATAACTGCTTTTATTCTAAAGAGCTGCATTACGAAGTCTGATTCCGACCTACTCAGCTTTTTGTGTTTGCGAAGCCCGGAAGGAAACTTGTTTGCGCTGCTCTAAAATGAATCTTTCAGTGTTTACGGGCTAAAGTGCTGCTGAGCTTTCAAAGCTCATAAACAGCAGCAGCTAGTCCTCTGTGAGGAGCACTGGCCTCAGCTGATTAAAAACCAAAATAAATCTTGATTTTAGACGGATGGTTATCACTGACACAACAGCCATCATATTAACTTCTAAGTGCATTCCAGGTAGACGAGCTCATACGTTAAGCGAGGAGCGCATTCATCTTGGGGCACTAAGGTCTTTTTCGGAGAGTCTAGTTAGACCATATGTATACACGCAGCGATAATTTTGGATATGAGAGAATGCGGGCTCAGCTCTGCTGCAGATATCCCTGCCTGGACTGCTAAAGAGCTACTTAAGGCACTGGTTTGGGGCTGGCAGGGAGGCCACGTGTATCCAAACCAGCTGAAGGCCCAGCTCGGTACGGGCAGATCGATATTCAGGATGAGAATTTGCACGTGCTCAAAGCCAGACTCCGCTCTGGGGGCTTCAGGGTGATGGATCGCAAATAAAAAGACTCAAGAAAGATCAGGAAAGCTGTGACTTGTGAATGCGGGGGATGCACAGTCTCGGCAGAATGCCCTGGAGTACAGGTTAAACCAGCTTATTAGAGTTCCCCCCAGGCTCTGCCACCATCCTGGGATTTTTGACCTACCTACTCTGAATGTCCTCCAGTTGCTGGGACAGACCTGGTTTATTGGTGGCCTCAATTACATTTGGGGTTTTCTGAGCTTCATAGGCCAGTTCTTTAAAATCCACATCAATCCCTTCAAAGCGTTTGGAGTCCTAAAAAGCAACACAAGGAACAGATTCACAGTAAAACACTAACTTTGTGCTAGAAGACCCTATCCTCTGGGTGCTGTCTTTGGATTAAGGGGAAGGACTCTGCAGAGAGCCTCCTATCCGGTGCACAGGGGCCTCTCCACCATTTCAGAAGGGCTCTTCCAGCCACGTGCCTGAAACAAGCCTCCACTGAGGCTCTTGCCACCTCCTCACCCAAAGGGGTCGTGGATAAAGTGATCTGTGCAAAAACCAGCATCTAGGACCAACCATTCTCAGGGGACTGGATAAGGGGTTAGAATATCCCGTCATAGCTCTTCCCCTCCCATGTCCAGAAGAAATACTTGAGTTTCCCTGGCCATAGCAGCAGGACATTCTTCCACATGGGGAAAAGGCTACGGACCCTGCGGAATTCACTCTTCCTCTCCTACTACAACACAGGAGTCCCAGTGTCCATCCCTGAAACGGGTATGAGGACACCTGCAGAGAGCCCCTCCTTGCCTTGAGTAAGGCCATGGAACCCCCACGTTGACAGCAGAGGAGCATGCGAACGATTATGCTCTGCACCTAACAGGGACCCTGAATTTCTGGGGTTAACATAAAGAATAAATAAAGCTGTGTTCAAAATGTCTCTGCTCCTCCCTTCTTCCTGAGCCAGGCCTCCCAAGTGAGCCAGGACACGGAATTAGGGTTCTCCAAGCTTTTCTGGTGACACTTTCCTGTCAGCTCGTGTTCAGCCCCAGCAGCAAGGCTCTGGCTGGAGGGTTGAGCCCTCCCTGCACGCAACAGCTTTGGATGTGCTTTTGGATGTGCCAGCACATCCTCTCTCTCAGCCCTGGCAGCATCTTGAGGAGGCTTAGCCTCCAGAGACCTTGAGCTTCATCTTTTCTTCTAGGGAAGGAAGGCAGCTGCTGACTGGTGCCACCTGCCAGATGGCTACTGAGATGCTGCCCAGCAGGACACAGATTTAAACCGTGATGTGGTTTCACATGCCACTAGAGAGCTGCTGGAGGCTCACAGCTTGCTGGCACACGGTGCAGCCTTTGGGCGCTGGTTATACTGGATATACTGCCCAGTGAACGAGGTGAGCCCAGCGCTCTCCAAGGCAGCGGGAGGAACAGCCCAAGCAGAGCAGAGAGGAGGGATGGAGACAGGGTGGTGTATGGTGTGGGTGTGGCTGGGCTCTGCACACCCTCTCTCCGGGCCAGTCCCCTGGCAGTGTTGTCGGTGAGGTGGGGACAGCAGTGACAGTTCATTCATGAGAGAATGCCAGGTTCCACAGCATGGCTGGTGCCCCAGGAACCAGCTTGGAGGATTTTCTTAATAATGAAGGGAATTTGGAATGAGAGAGTGGAAGCTGGACTCCGAGACCTCCCTGAGGAGGACAGCAGTGCCAGCCCTGTTCCATTTTCTGAAGCAGGAGTGGGAGAACAGCTGCTCTCCCCCTGCACCAGTGCTGAAGGCGGGAAGAGGATGCTGCCAAAGCCGCCTGGTCCAGCTCTAGTTTGACGGTTTGCAGTGGCTGAGTAATGATCGCAGCACTCTCCCCTCCAAGGGAAGAGGGAACACGCCTGCAGCACCGAGCGAGCCAGCAGCCTCGCGCTCAGTCTCCAGGAACTCTGTACGTGCTGCAAAGCAGTGGAGGGGAGAAGACTGGCTCTTCAACAGGGCTCAGGCACAACCGACAGTAGAAGAACATCCTGGGGCAGCACTAGGGACAGAACTGGAGCACCACGGGAGCCTCCAGAGAAGGAACGCAGCAGGAGAAAAGCCCTGCTCTGGGCAACTTGGCCTCACAGGTAACTATTTCATGTCACGGAGGCTCTTTTTCAACACTTTCCAAACAGGAAAGACGGGAGTTGCGGTTTCATACCTTGGGAAGCTGTGCCCGTATATCTTCCGAGCCTATGAATATGCTCTCCAAGTGAGACCACGTGCGCTGCACTTCAAACCAGAGAGAAATGACGGCATCGGCAGTGGACAGCTTCCTCTGCCACGCAGACACATCCTCCAAGAAGAAAGCAATGTATTTGGATGACATCAAATTCTGCAGCTGCACTTGGTTGTCTTCTAAAGTCTCAATGAGTTCCTCATCTGACTTCAGCAACGGGACGGTCGTCCGGGGGTGAGGCTCGTACTGAAACTCCATGGTGCTCCAAGTCATTTTTAGCTCCTTCAGGACTTTCTCCATACTCATTTCTCGCACTGCTTTGTCCACGATGCCACGAACCTCATCCTCAAAGTTGTGCAGGTTGAGGCTGAGGAGGTCAGCCAGCGTGGTGTCCGAGTCCATCACAAACCTCACACCCGTCATCTGCATCAGTTGATTCCAGTGTCTTTCTCTAATGGCAGGATTTTGAAGTTCTGCCACAGCTTTCAGGGCCGTCAGCATGTTCTTCACCTTGCTGTCCAGCCCGGTGAAAGCATCCCATGCCCTCATCTCCTTATCCAAATTCCGAATCTCTCTTGCAAACTTTTTGCACTCCAGATCCATGTTTTCCACATTAATATCCACCCATCTGGTGGTCTGCCAGTCATCGAGGCTCGTGTTCACAAGCGAGATCATGTCCCAGAGCTCTTTGAGAAGACACAGCTCCTTTCTGCACTGCTTCAGTTGTTTATAATCTGGCACCATGACTTCAAACAGACCAGCGGATTCATAAATCAAGCTCATGGCTGACTCCATTTGTTGAATCTCACTGTGCTTTGCATCCAGCACTTGATAAGGCTTTTTGGTGTCAAACCTAGAAAGAAACGTTTATTCTTCCTAAGTGATATTGTAACAACTTCTGAAGAAAGCATAAACCAAACAGGGACTCTAAGGGACAAAGCAGAGATGAAACGTCCCTATACAATTGATGGTACACTACTGACGTCACCAAACTGATGGCACTACTGACATCACCTTACAGCGATATTGCACACTCAGCGCCCAACTTCGGCCTCTTGCTAATGCTGGACGGTGTTCCCAGGGACAATCCACCCCAGGCAGAACAGACACAACACCGCGAGAAAGTAGGAAACGCATGCAAGGGCTTGAGCAAACATCCTCGGGACACCCGGAGGTGATTCCACAATGCTTTTTTTTCCCCAGGGCTCCTCTGACGCTCTAATTTGTCTGTACCTGAACGGCGCTTCTTTCCGAAACCGCTCCCTGAATCTGTGCTGCTCAGCATCAAATGCCGCGCAGCTCTTGCGCAGAGCCGCCATCTCGTTCGCCTGCAGAGGAGCCACGTGCTGCTTCACAGCCACCGCCAGCTTCTTGATGTTGTTCCATTTTTCAGGCAGCTCCTGTAAGCAAAAGGCAACTGCTGGTGGGCAGAGTTCGCTATTCGACAAAAGACGCGTCTGCTCTGCGCGCACAGAACAGGAAAAGCAACAGATTCCGTGTCCAAACCTGAAAGTTTTGTTGTGATGCTAAACACACCACTTGGGACAAAACTTACCAGTTAGTCACAATTTTGTGGTCCAGTGAAGACAGAGACCCTACAACTGACTGCTCTGACTGCAAAAAACACTTTCAATAAGCTCAGAAGAATCATTCAACTACATGTCTGAAAGGACAATGGAAACTACTACCAGACAGGAGGTTGTAGTGAGGTTGGGGTCAGTCTCCTCTCCCATGTAACAACTGACAGGACGAGAGGAAATGGCCTCAACTTGTGACAGGGGAGATTGAGCTTGGATATTAGGAAGAATTTCTTCACAGAGAGGGTTGTGAAGCATTGGCCCAGGCTGCCCAGGGGAGCGGTGGAGTCCCATCCCTGGAGGGGTTTAACAGCCATGTTGAGGGGGTGCTGAGGGACAGGGGGTAGGAACAACAGTTGGACTCGATGATCTTAAATGTCTCCTCCAACCAAATTCTGTGATTGTGTTGCTGTCACTTGTCAGAAAGAACAAAACTGTTCTGTTATCTCCTGCATCTGAACAGCTGCCCCAAGTCCCTCATTTCTTCTATCAGAAAACTAAATCAGTTGTTTGAACGGACTTGTTTAATACATTAACAGGCACCAAACAAGCAGCTCTCGAGCAGAGGAATTAGCAGTCAGGTCCCCTCAGCACCACTTTTTATGCCGAACTGAGGCTATTGCAACAGCCAGAGCACCTTTGTAATGCAGCTCTCCTGGTTTTCAGGGACGTTGGTATCTTTAGGACCCTTAAACATTCCAGATTTGCTGACCCCACCACATCTGGGTCACAGCTGCACAAGCAGAAAACCAGGGGATTGCCAACCACCCCTCAGCTCCCATCCGAGAGAACCGGAGCCTTTGCTGTAGGCAGGAACATCTCTCCAGAAGGTCCTGCTTTAAACCTTGTGTCCTACCCAGACCCCTTCGCCCACAGCACCCCATGGCTACCTGGTACCATCAGCACGTGGCCAAATGCTTCTCCACTGCAACATCTTGGCTGCTGCTAGTGTTTGTCTCCTGTTCCCAAGGCACCTCACAGTCTTTTCTAGCCTCCACCTCATGGTCCTTTTTCCAGAAATGAAAGGAATTCCCCAAAAAACCCTAATTCATCAGAGCCAGATGTGAAAAGGTGCCAAAATACTTTCATAACCTGCTCCCAGTGATGTCCTCTGGGTCAAGCAGATCTGGTGTTTTAGACCCAGCGGAGGACTGAGATCCAATGAGAAGGCAACTTCTCTGCCAACTTCATCCTTCTCATCTGACCAGATGCCAAGAACTGGCTTATTTAAATAATCACCCTAATTAACAGACGTATTTGAAAATGCATTAGTTTTTTCATGAGTAATCGCTGGGAGTTGGGGCAGGCAATTCTGTGGTTTTCACACATAACAAAAGGCTTAATCGTGGCTCTAAAGGAAAGATCTCGATACAACTCCAGAATTTAGTTATTAAGGCATATCCCACAATAGCTCAGTACTGCCCACTGAGGCCCTCTAACGACAGGGAGTGGGGCCTTGAACAGTCCTGCAATGCTCTTAAGCTCACCCCCTCTTTGACATCTGCTGCTCGAGGTGTCCACAACAAGGTTTCACCCACCTCCAGTTGTTGGTAGACTTCCTCCGGCAGTGGTTGCTCGTACATCTTCAGCAGTTCAATAGTTTGCTTCAGGGGCTCAAACATGGCATCAGTGACACTGTGTCTTTCTTTAACAGCCAGGAGATGACCCATGATCTCCACCAAGCCATCATAATCGCCTGCTTCAACCTTTTGGCTCAAACCCTTTTCGGTGGTTTTTATGAACTCGTCAAGGTCAGCCAAGCTGTGTAACACAAAACAGGAAAGGCCAAAATAAGAGCAGATCCCATCGAAATGATGATGGACCTGGACGGGCATGGACAGGGATGAAGCCTGGCCAACCCTAGCCATTGCATGGCAACATGCTGAGGGCGTAAGAGCCACAGCTTATGCCCAAAGGCCTCCGTAGATGTAGTAGAGCTTCCTGCAAGGAACAGATAAATAGGTTGGGACTTCTCAGGTGGAGCAAAGGTATCTGAGAACCAGAGAATCATCTGGTTGGAAGAGACGGAAGTCCAACCATTCACTCTGCACTGCCAGGATCCCTAAACCATGTCCCTCAGCACCACATTCACACATCTGTGAAACCCCTCCAGGGATGGGAACTCCACCGCCTCCCTGGCAGCCTGTCCCAATGCTTAATGACCCTCTATGTAAAGAAAATTTTCCTGATATCCAACCTAAATTTCCCCTGGCACAACTTAAGGCCATTCCCTCTCGTCCTGTAATTCGTAATGGGAGAAGAGACTGACCCCCACCTCCCTACAACCTCCTTTCAGGTAGCTGTAGAGAGCGATAAGGTCTCCCCTGAGAAGGAGTATAATGGAAACCTGTGAGCTCTGGAGTGGTCTGGAGAGAGTACGTTTGAAAGGATAGTTTTCATCTCATCCCTTCCAAGACAAGAATTCAAGATCCCCAAATGAACCTGGCAGGCTGCAAAGCCACAACAAACAGGGATGATTCTTCACACACTGCCTCATCTCATGGGGTAACTCTGCAGCAGGAGGATGCAGATGATAAATGTTCACAACAGTTCTGAAAAGCAACCAAACATCTGTGAGAGAAAAAAATCCATCCAGGACTTCCACTACAAAGGCATGACCCTGTCTCTCAAAGTCCTTGAGCTATAAATTGTTAGAGACAAGGAGAGTGTCTGGGGGAGTTTTCCTCCCCCCTCACCCTGTTCGTAATCTCACCAGCTACTGGGCACTGTCAGCAGAGGCGTGATGGGCTGCCGGGTCTCTGGTCCCTACCAGCACAGCCATTCTCCTCTTCCCAAAACACTTATTCTTAAATACCCACTTAAATTCTGTGGATGCTGCCGGGTCAAATTGTATCCTTAAATACCTCACCTAATAAAGACTGAGCTGCTGAGTCAGCTGATGAGAACTCCTAAATGCCTGTTATAAGCTACACAAAAACCTCTGCAAAGAGGTTCTGTGAGAAATTGTCTCACAGAATTATTGTGCTGAAAAGAACCCATGAGACCATATCACTCACCCCACGCAGCAGCCCTCACTGGTCCACGTGTCTGTAAATACCTCTCTGTAAGCGTCCCAGACACCCCTCAAATTCAAAACTCACAGCCCAAACGCCTGTTCTGTAACCTTGAAGCCTCCTCCCCATGCCGGCTCATGCCAGGCGATCGGAATCGCTCTGCTCCACGCTGAGTGTCCTCAGCGGAGCGATGCGTTCAGAAATGGAGCAAGTCCCTCATGGCATTAATGCAGCTTTGCTGGTGCCTAATATCAAATTCCACAAAGTAAGTGCAGAGCCCGTGCAGAGCTGAGATTAGTTGGATCAGGATGAACGGACAGACAGGTGCAACAGCTCACAGCAGGTCCCCTGAGGATCAGCTCGTGGGGCATCAGTGGTACCAAGCCCATATAAATGTTTCAGCTTCACACACTCAGCAGCAACAACATCTGGCAGAGACCAGGGGATGGAAGAAGTAGGGGGTGAAAAGGCGTTGGCACGCAGCATGGGCCCCCTTGCTCCTGTTTTAGCCTATCGGTTATCAATGTGAAACGATAAAGGTGAGACAAGTGAAATCCCGTTTGGTCAGAAAATATCTCAGAGAGAGGAGGCAGGAACAGCTCTTACCTGCGCATGACGTGGTCCACGAGGTGCTGCTTGAACACCAAGCTCCATCTTTTAATCACGTTCAGCAAAGATGCCTTGAAAGGCCGAGCATCAACTTTCAACCAGCTCTGGAAGATGTTGATGGGCTCAATGCGATTCACCTCCTCATAGATCTTCTCGTAGGAGTCAATCTGCTCTCTGAACTGCTGCAGTGTGGGAGGTGTCTCAGGGACCCCCTCCTCTGCATGGGCCTCAACTTCTGCAGTGGTGAGGATGTGCCCATAGAGGAGGAACTGGCGACAGAACTCCTTTCTGTCTTCCCCATAGAGGTAGGAGTAGTGGTCGAAGGCACCACGGTAATCGCAGCAGGCCGCCATCACAGCCTGTACACGTCCCATCAGGTCGTGGCGCATGTCGGCCAGATCAGCCATGTCCTCCATGTCATCCTAGGACAGGAGAGGAGAGCACAGTGATGCAGGAGCAGCACGATACCTCCCCGCTGCCACACAGCACGTGGGAGATCCACAGCCACAGACCTGGTAGTGGAGGAAGCCGCTGTGCTCAGCCAGCCTGGGCACCAGCGATGAGATCCGGTAGATGTCGTTGAAGAGACTTTCCACCATGTCATAGAAGCCATCGTTTGTGCCAGGGTCCATGGAAGGATGGAATATCAAGTCTGGGATCACCAAATCCAGCTGCACCTCAAACAGGGGAGCGAGCCCTGCCCTGGGATCTGGAAGGGAAGAACAGAAATGGTATTTTACAAGGGGAGAAAAGTGATCTTGAGCCATTGCTAACATCCCACCATGAGATGCAACACATGCTCCACAGGGACACCAGGTGGGTGTGAACACACACTCACTGGGTTCAGAGACATTGTGTCTGCACACAGCGTGGAGGAGATGCAGCTGTGCTGCTACCCACAGGAGATACAGGAGAACAGATGAGACACAAATGATTTAAGGATCGGAAAAAAAGCAGTGGGGAAAAGCCTTAAAGAGACCAGCCTCTTCAGCTAATCAAAAGGGAATCTGAGAGCTGAACAATTACAGTGCATAAGTACTTGTAAAGGAGAAAAACAACAGGAACCAAGAGGCTCTTTAATTTAGTGGAGAATGGCATGAAAAAACCTCAGCCACTGGAAACTGAAGCCAAATGCAAATATGAAATGATGTGCATGTTTTTATCAAGATGGTGAGGAGCTAGATACCATTCTCCAAATCAGTGTGCCTGTACATCTGTGAGAGAAACACCCTGAAGATGCTCTTTAGCTGGACACAAGCTGTTTTCAGCAGAATGAGTGATCTTTACAGTAGCTTTAGGCAGGAGGTCTGATTTGGTGACCCTGAACCCATCTTCACCTCTTCCCCGGACTCAGGGACTGAGGTGTTGCTTTCATGGCTTTCATCAGCAGAATTGACTCTTGAGACTCTCCACAGATGGAAGATTGTGTCACCTTGATGCTTTGTGACCAGGAGGTAGGAGATGGCTGATGCCCAAGCACAGATTTGGGATGACATTTCGATTTTGTCTGTACGTTAATCTCTGCAAATGGGGCATAGTGGTCCCTCTCCTCCCCCTGAGGAACACTTTGCTCCAGTGACTGGGGAATGGAGTCACTCACCCTGGCTGGAGGCTCCCCCAGCACTTCCAAGAGCAGAAAGCCAGGGAGAAGGGGAACCCCTGGGCACGAGGGAGAGCACAGAACAGAAACCTCCGGTGGCGAGACTGAAGCAGCCATCGCGACCGGAGGGGAGAAACCAGCACTCACCTGTGTTTTCCAGGAGGTACTTGAGTGAGCACTCAATGGCACTGAAGAACCCATCCATGACTATCTCATCCAAATAATCCACATAAGCCTTCCAGACGTCAGATGCTGGGTCTGCAAGCAAGAGGTTCTGGTTTTCCTGGAAGAAAAAGAAGATGCCTTCAGACACAGTGGGGCTGAGCCTGTCCTACAAGCAAGCTGCCCACAGCGAAGGACCAATGCCAGTGAGCACATGGAGGGGTGGGAAACCAGACAGATGGGTGTTGCTGCTGGCGGGGCATGGCCACGATGTGCAACTTCTGTCAAGGGCTGCTTGGTCATCTCGAAACAACTCCCAAATAATCGCAAGGAAATGACAGAGCGCAGAGAAGGTTTAGCAGCAATGTGATGTGTTCTCCTCCCTTTTCTCCGAGACCACGGGGCTCAAGGCTGCTTTGCACACCTGGGGCAGGGAGCACTCACGGGTCTCAAAGGCTCATCCCACTGCATGAAGACCCAGCCCTGGTGGTGTGTATAACGTCATGTTGGGTGGAGGAGGCCTTCAAGGTGGACTGCTTACACCTCTGCTCTGGCTGAGCCTGTTACAGCTCCAGCAGCAGAACAACATGGGAATGGTAGAGTCCTCACCATGGGCTCAGTGTGCAGAGAAGAGGGTGACAGGTCCAGGGCTGACCACAGACAGCAAGGTAAGGTGAGCAACAAGAGCTCAGTGTTCCAGAGAGGGTCAGATGGTTCTCTCTGCAGTCCAAGGTCAGACAGCCACCCTCAGGAGAGGGCTGGATCTAAAGCCCATCTTCCTCAGGCCAAGGTGCTGTCCCTGACATGCACAACACCTCACTCCGGGCAGGTGAGGAACAGAGATTTGGGCTTTCTTCCGGCCTGCAAAGAGGAGTCTCAGCTCAGGCAAAGCCACTGAAAAGCACTAAGGTTTCAGGAAGCAGCTTTTCTCCTGTCACTTAGCTTCTCCCTGGCCTGCCAGTGTCACCTTCTGCTCCCACAGAGGCACAAATCTGAAGCACAAAGGTCAGTCACAGCCTCGCTGTTCTCAGGTAAATATTTCAAAGGCAGATTTTTCCTCTGAGCAGGATCCCAACGCCTGATGCTCGACTCCCCTCTAGTGGCTCCACAGCAGCCAGGACTGTGAGCCAGGCGCCTTCGCTGGGCTGCAGTGGCTCCTGTTCCTGCCCCAAACCAGATGCCCCGCAGTGCCCAGCCAGCAGCCCCACACCACACAGCCACACCAGCTCACTCAAAGCTACTGGTCATTCACACTTGGATAAGGTTTTCAAACGAGTTAAGGGAGTTAATGCCCAGGTGAAACAGCTCTGGACGTTTTCACCAGAACAGACAGACTCACAGAAACTATGAAGGGCCAACAAACTCCCTCTCACCTTCACCAGCGAATGAATCCTCTGCCCAGACTCTCTGACAAGGCTGTAGCGCCTCTCCAAACGGTCCTGGCAGTCTTCTAGGCTCAGCAGTGACTCCCTTTTACCATCCTTCCTCTCAAATATGGGTGACACCCATGATTGCACGATGGTCTGGATCTCCTCAACATTGCTTTTGGCTTTCTGTATCCTCTGCTCGAGGTCACGGACACCTTCCATCATCATGGAGATATGATCCCACATGCCTGGTAAAAGATAAGATGATTGACTCCTTGTTTCCAGAGCTGCAGTGCGCCCCCTACGACCAGCCTCTGACTATTTCCTACGATCTTATGTATTTCCACCCATCATTTACAAAATAGACTCACCACCTCAGCCAGGAGAGCCACTTCTAACTCCTTCCTATCCCACCAAGCCACGGCACAGAGAACCACAGCTCTGCTTTCTGCCAGGAGTCCCACCACCACGTCTGATAGTTCCCACTTCCCCTTACCCAAGTTTGATCTCCCACTGGCTGATACCGGAGAGACCAGCATGGGGGGACAAGTACAACATCCTGAGCATCCCCATCATCATCGCTGGAGCAGGGACCTGTATCCCTAACACGTGGGCTGTGCCAGCCCCAGGTACCAGTGAGGGCTGCATTTAGATCAGGGAACTCAGGGTTCATCTGCAGGAAAATCCCATCATCTTTATTGTGCAACAGAGGAGGAGTTTTTCAGCGTGAGGATTTCAGCTTTGCATGTTCCCTAGGGAGGACGCTTGTTCCTGTTCATACCACAAGCCTGATGACAGAAATATATATTCCTCCCGTGAGCAGTTTGCTTCCACCCAGAGGAAACAAATTGTCTTCCTCCACTCCTGCAGTTAAAACTGATCAAGCAAGAACCCTGCTTAAATCATCCCAAAGTCATGGCGCACAAACCCACCTCTAGCTGCAGCATTTCATCCTTCTGGAAGAGATAACAAGGTGGCCCTGGCTCTCGCTGGGACAAGGCTATCCCAGCACCAGACACTGGGCTAAGGGTTCCCACCCCCTGCACAACTGGGCGAGAAAGCAGTGCCTCAGAGACACCGGCACGCAGCCACCCAGCAGGTCAGAGGGGCCAACACAGGCAAATGCTTCAATTCCAGCCTTACCAGCTCTTGCAGACTTGTCTTGCCACCTCCTCGGTGGCACTGACAGGGCAGCCTCTCCCCAAAGCCCAGGCTCACCCTGAAGGGAGCAGGATCCTGTGCACAATCCCAGCAGATCAAGGGACCATGGAAAGGAGCAGGCAAGCTAGGTGCTGTCCTTCATCTCCCCAGCGCTGGCACTGCTGGAGAGTCCCCTGCCCTGCTGGGAACCGCAGCTGGGAACCAGGTGCCGAAGGCTGGGCACAGCACACAGGGGAATCTGATGAGACCCAAGTGTTTGCGCTTCTTCCCCTAACACAGAGCTAACTCACCCTCCATCTTCCAGCTCAGCGTTTCTTCTGCCTCTTTCAGCTTCAAGTCAATATCCCGCAGCTCTCCCTGTATTAGAGGGTATTCGACCTCCAGGACTGTCTTCAGGACCTTGTTATATCTGTTCACCATCACCTCCAAGTTGGCCACCATCTGCCGGTATGATTCCTTGCAGGAATAGATTTCTGCCGCCGCCGGGGGGATGGCTCCCATCTGGCTGCCGGACAGGTAGCTCGCCTCCCGCAGCACCGACACCAGCTGGGGAAACAAGGCAGAGAGATGAACATGGGACAACCCTCCCCTTTCTCCTGGCAGGCAACATCCAAGAAATCCTGAGCATCTCAGGGGGTCCTGCTGGTTTATTCACAAAGCAGCACACCCCGAAAAGGGCCTGGACATCTCCTAGTCCATACATCTCCCACTGGTCTTTGCTTCTGGTTTTCTTCCCAACTAAATACAGCTCTGCTAACTACACAGCCAACAAATGCTACGGAGCCTCTAACAGCCATGATGGTCCCTGGTCCTCTCAGCTAGCCTCACCAGTAGAGTCTGTCAGCAATACTGTGCCTGCAAGACGAGCTTAGCAATGATCTAAGTGAAAAACAAGATGGCTCCAGCTCTATTGGTTTGTTGGGCTGACCAGCATTAAAAATAAAATAGAATAATAAAAAACTCCCAAATCCAGTGACTCAAATACTCCTGCGGCCAGACTTCTGCTGGAGACTTCTCCAGCCCAACCGAAAGCACTCGGTGCCAGTGCATGTTTGAGTTGCGATGGACCAGACTGAGGGGGGTTATTAAATTATAAACCTGAGGATAAATGAGCCCCTGCAACAATGGAGCAGCCAAGTCCTCCAGGGTGGTATACCGCTTCTAAGACTAAAAATCTTTGCTCGGTGGCTAGTAAGAGGCAAAACACTCCTGGGACTGCACCTGTTGGAGGGGCGACAGAGATTCAGTACGTTGTATGGGCAGTGTCAGGAGTGAGGACCACTCCTGGCTTTGGCTGAGCTTGGGGCACAGCTCCCTAAAAATCACCTTTCCCTTAGGCTGGCAGATTATATCATCTCTTCTTGTGAAGACATGGGGAAGAAACCTCCTTCTAATCCCACCCCATTCATGCCCACTGGTCCCAGATCCATGCCTCCACTTTTGCCAGGAACACTGGAAAGCTGCCAGAAGGAACACAAGCAGGTGAAGCCACCAGCACAAAGACTGCATAGCCAGAAGCCTTTGTTAGTGCCCTGGGTGCAGGCAGGTGTTACCAAAACCTCTCCACCACTGTCTGATGCGAGCCAAACACCAACGCCCAGCAGAACTGGCCAAGGGCCCTGGGAAGCACATTCCTGTTGAAGGGAACAAGGGGAGGAGCAGGCAGTACAGGTCAGGAAGGTAAGTCATGACAGAGAGTATCTACAGAAGTCAAGTGACAATGAATGCAATAACAAGAAGAGGGAAGAAAGGGGTGAAGAAGGGTGCAGAGAGCATGCTGGAAAGGTGGATGGGCTGGGAGGAAAGTGAAAACCAGAGGACTGAAGGAGCAAGAGGGCAAGTGAGATAGAACCAAGCTCCCCTCCCTTTTTTGCACTGGAATGTCTGGGACACTCCCACCACAGGCCAAGGGTGTCTTCCCCTATTTCCCTCTCCTCCATGGAAGGTGAGCTCTGAAAGATTCTTCCATGCTGAAGGGCTGCAAATACATCCTCCCCCTAGGCTAAACGAGGGGCTCCCATCTCTTCTGGGGGGCGTGAAGGGGCTGTTAAGCAGCACTTGAGGATGTCAGGCAGTCCTCAGCATGGAGAGCTGAGAAGAAGCTCTCAAGCACTGAGCAGAAGCACTCAAAGGCTGGAGCTGAGAACCAGCATGCTCAGCACATCACGGGCTCCAAATCCAGTCACATGGGTGAAGGGTGGAAAACATTCGGCTCCCACCTTAGCAAGAAGTTTCCAAGGATTTGGACAAATCCTGAAGGTTAAGCTAGAATGAACTCTGAAACCAGAACATCTTCCTTTAGCAGCAACATGCCCCAGGGAAGAGGGGGAGGGTTTCATACCAGCATTTCCCAGGCCCCTGAGATTCAGCACCTCTCCAGCAAATGGCATTTTTCCAGCTGACAAACCCTGGCTCCCACCAGGCCCCAAGAAGCTTTAAATCCATCTATGCACACTGCTGGCTTGGACCCTGCTTCTGGTGTGGGTGAGGAAGATGGTCAACCCTGTGCTGGAGGTAGGCTTTACGGGAGATCTAGGGGCAGAGAAAAGTGTTTAAATCTACCCTAAACCAGACAGACACAGCATTGGAGTAACAACCCAAACCTTTCCTGGGTTATTAGTGCCCTGTCAGGAAGGTCAGATTTCAGCTAGACATAACACAAACCCAGCTCTGTAGATGATGTCCCAACACGCCCCACATCAGTGTCAAATCTGGTCCGGAGATGCTGACACCAGTTAGACATCTGGTTACTCAGGGACTGTCTGCCACCGGCTTCAACCAGAATTTGTGCTGCTTAAATGTTAACCCTGATACTCAACCAGGAGACAGAGCCCACAAAGAGGATGGTGAATTCATGTTGCCCATCACAGAAGGGTTCCAGGGACCTCAGCAGAGCAGATCTAGTACCAATCCCCTCAGACTTCCCATACAGGGGGGCGCAGCTCAGAGAACACGCCTGCAGGCAGGCGCCAAAGCAGCCTGGGAGCAGTTTTTACCTGGGGATCAAAGTTGACTGTGATCAGTTTGGTTTCTGGGTCTCGCCGGAGGAGTGGCTGCGAAAGGTTGTAGCATGATTTTTCAGAGACTGTCTGGGCCCAGTCTGCATAGAGCCGTTCCTGATACCTGCCAGAGAAAAAAACCACATCCACCATGCAGTTACCAGGGCAGCAGAGCAAGGTGTGTCACCAGTGAAAGCCAAGGCCACTTCCGAGGACTGAGGAACACGAAGGAATATTAAAAACCCATCCACACCATCTCCATGAACAACAGGGCTTCAAAGACAAACACAACAAAAACAGCGACAGCACCAAGGCAGGAGAGCAGAGATCTCTCACGTACCAGTTTTAGCAGAGGATTCAGATTTGGAGACAGACTTTCAAAAGCATTTAGCCTAAAGTAACAGAGAAGCAGCTACTGGGCATTTCCAAATGGCAGGGGGGTGCCTGAACCCACGGGAATGCCGGGATGGGACAGTTGCCCTCACTCCTCTCAGAATCACTGCAGCCTGAGGGAAATTCAGCTCTTTGAGAGCACAGTGACAGCCCTGGGGATGGAGACACAGAGGGCTGAACAGGGGTCCTGGTATCTCACATGTCATGGACAGTCCCAACCACCCATGCCACCAACTCTCTTCTGAATTATGTTGCCACCTGAGAACACTGGGAAATGTCACCCAGAAAACACCATCCCTGTTGAGGTCACCCGGGATCCTCCGCTGGTCTGCTCCCTCTCAAAGGCTGTGCCATAATTCCTCAGCCTCTGTTCAGGTAACAAGCAACTGGGCTCCCTCCCGCTGCCCTGCAGTGCCCAGCGGCCGATGTCCCAGCAACCTTCACCGCTGATGGGAAGCAGGCCCTGCAGAGACATCCCCTTCCCCACCTCCTTCTCAAGGGAAAGCCCAGAGCCACCGGGTCAGATTTAACATCAAACATTCAGATACTAAGTCAGGGGCAATGAATCCCATGTTAGAGCCTCTGTGAAGGGGCACGAGTGGATTGAGCCTTCTGGTCAGCCCGGGCTTTCTACCTCAGCGGCTCCTACATCTGAGAGAAGCTCGCTCCAATGTTTCTGCAGGGCTGCACAACTCCGTTCCTCCCATGCAAACTTCCCAGTTCAAGACATCACAGAAAGACTGGAGTATATGGCGACAGCATTCCTCCTCCTCTCTCATCAGAAAATTCCCTCTGGCTTAGAAAGAGACGTTCCCAGGCCGTGGGCTGGCAGACGTGCTGGAAGGTGGCTTAGAGGAGAAGAACATTTTTTCATCGAGTTACGGCCTTGCCTGAGCCACCACCTACCTGTCAAGGAGCTGCATCATCTCCTCATACTTCGTTATCACTCTTCTTCCTTCATCGGAGTCCAGGCAGCTGGCAGCACGAGAGACAAGCTCAGCATCACGTTCATAACAGGGTTGTATTTACCCCTTCCCAAGATCATCCACCAGTGCAGCAGAGTCTGACTGGGAACCTTGGATTTCACCCCCACCACCTCACCCAAAATCATTCCGTGGCACGAAGCCCCAGCACGCTCTTTCTCTAGTGTTTACACGGCAACCTGAGAGATGGGAACCACGTCCTGGGGGGAAGAAGGGTTCAGGGCTGCTGGAGGAATACTGGTCTCCTTAACACACCCACTGCTCCCAGTTCCACGCTCCGTATCTGCACAGAGCATGGGATCTCTGCTCACCTCTGAGCACTCCCAGGCTCAAAGAGGCTCTGAGGGAAGCAGCATGTGGCCTCTAGAAGGTGCCAAATTGGTGCCCCTCAAACCAGAGGGGCAGGGAAGAGCAAAGGCATCCTGGAGCGTGGAAGGCAGAGTCCTGGCCATGCTGCCTGGGCTGTACAACCACCCCCAGGCCCAGGGAGGCAGCAGGGCAGAGCATCTTTTCCCCACTGTTTCATCTACAACACCCACATTTTCCTTAAAATAGTTGTCGGTTCTGGAGGATGTTTTGACAAAACCTGAATTTACTTAAACAAACCGCAGCAGAGGCAGTGCCTGAGCAGCCACCGCTGGGCAAGAGCTGATCGAACCTTCTGGAAGCAAACAAATCCTCTAAGCAAACACCAGCAAAACCATCTTCTTTTTTCCTTTTTAATCCTTTTTCCCTTTCACGGTGCACATAGGAAACAGCATCACATCACCGCTGCTGCCAGGCACATTATTAACAGCTCTGAACAGAGGAAGGAAGATCAATGCAAAATGCAGATGTGGGTCCTTCTTTGTGGTTTACAACATTTGCCATTCAGCTTCAAATCAGATGTGGTATAACTAAACAACCCCAAGTCCCTCAGTCACTCCTCATAAGACTCTTTCTCTAAACCCTTCACTGCTGCGCTGACATCTGTACTGCTGCAGAAGAGCTGCGCACTCAGACACGTGATGGCAACACACAGTTGGAGGCAGCTACAAATCCTGCCCGATGATGGAGGTGGCTTATTTTGGTCAAGCACATAAGAAACGTGGATCCATTTACTCCGCCTCGTGTCCTGCACAAGTACAGCTCTTCCTGTGAGCTACAAGGTGCAGGCCTTGAAGCACCTTCAGTTGTCCTAAGTCCAGAACTATTTTGCTTACAGGAAATGCAGCCTCATGCAGTGCCGTGAGATGTGGCAGCTGCGAGCACAGGGCCATGCTTCTCCAAGACCACCCATAATAACCAGCATTTGGGTGATAAACTTTCCAGCACTCGCTTTTTTCCTTGATCTTGAGAGATGGCTGCTGAGTCAGCTGTCTTCTGTCAGTGCCCAGTGAAGCCCTCATTTGTTCACCAACCTGAAAACTCAGGTCCATCCATCCATCTGAGATGAGGCCAGCCCAGCACTTCTCTGCCATTGACAGCCTGGAGGATGCCAGAACCGTGGCTTGCAGCTGAGGGTCAGTCTGCTCCCAAGGAGGGCCTGGAGAATGCGCTCAGTGGGATTGCAGTGGGAAACGTTCCAATACCTCTTTCAATTGCAACCTAGGACCACATCTGAAAGTTGAACAGTCCATATACTATCCCACTGTGCCTCTTACCATCCCAAAACAAACCCAGTTAAGGAGTTTCTGAAGAGCTGCGCAGTGCCAGTGCAATCACGTCATGCCTCTTTCACTAAGGATCATTTCAGCTACAACCATACGATAATGCTAAAGAATCAGAAGGAAAATCAGATTGATTAGAGATGGTCAAAAAGCAACTTATCTGGAACAGACACGCACAGGTGTGGGATGTGCCTGAAGCGACCGAACGGTGCCTGGATCCGTGCTCGCAGCTCCTGAGCCCAGCCCAGCGCTCCAGCTACCGGAGGCATGTTCTTGTGCACAGGGGGGGATCCTGGGGAGAGCACATTGAAACAGCACGTGACTAAACCCCAAAGATACACCAGTAGAAACTCATCTGCTCAGAACTGCTCTGATTTCCCAGCTTCTTCCCTTAAATCGAACACACGGTACACTAGTGTCTATCTGTGACCAGGGTGAGTTTCCCACTGCCTCTGGACTGCAACTGAGGACCAGAGCTCAAAGGAGAACCCGGTGTTTGTTAGAGACAAAGCCAAGAGGCACCCGTTGTGGGGAGGCATTCCCTGCTCCCCAGAAACACTGATGTGAGGACTTCTGAGCAGGAGCTGGTTCTGACCAGCTTCTCTAACACCCACAGAACAACAACCTCTAAATTCACAGCAAATGACGGACTTGTCTTCCATCAACCCCTCCGTTCCCTTTGTTAACCCACACTGGTTCCAGCAGTGCTGCCTCTGGCTCCAGTACAGTCTTTGTAAGACAAGTAAATGACCCTCACTCTAACATGAAGGGATTCCAATCCCTCCTGCCCCAGCATTCCCGGGAAATAACAGACCTGGAAGAGGCTGATGAAACTCCTGGTTCCAAGGTCCTGCTCGGACACTAGGCATTGACAGCGTTACAAGGGGAACGCAGTAAATTCCCACCTACACATGGGTGGGTTTGCAAGTCCCACAGGGCATTTGAGGCAGCCCACAAGTGTGGAGAGACACCCTCTGTCACAGCCTTGCTGGGGGAAAAGCTCAGCACGTGTCTTCGCTCCCAGTCACTTACTACATTTACACATCTAAAAAATGGAGACCTTTTCCCCAAAGTTGATTATTTGCTTCACTACTGAGAACAATTCCATGTCCACCAGCAGCTGTAGAGGCTGAAATAATTTGTAATTTGGGAAGTTTGGGGTTTCTTAGAAAAAGCGAAGTGGTTTCCCCCCAGAATTAATCTAAATGCAATTTCCTGTAAAATCAATTTTACCACCCACCAAGCTCCAGCTCTGCCCGGATGTGCCTGGAGTAGATCAGCCTGGCATGGCCCAGGGCACTGTTGAACATGCCGATAAGGACAGAGTATTTATCAGCAGCATCTGCAGCGATTACTGGTCGCTCCAAAAGGCTCCCAAACATGTCCAGCAACTGCGGAGGTGCAGAGGCAGGGAAAGAAAGGGGGAAAAAAAATTGAAATCACTGCCCTGACTTCTGCAGAGAGACCCACTGGGATCTTCCTCACTAGCCCAGATGTCCTCATTGATGGGCACTGTGGGAACAGGAAATTTCTTTATCCTGCTTTTCCAGGTGGTCCCTTGCTTTATTACAAAGATGTTCAGATTTTCCCTGTGGGTGAACCATATTCCAACTGTCATTCTTCAAATGCTTCAAAAATGGCTGTTTTTTCCAAAACCTCAGAAGGAGAAACACTGTTGCTTTCGCCAGTCTTTTCTATAAACGCTTACATGAAAATTTTTCAGAAAACACCATTTACTCTTCCTGCAAGATTGATAAAGCAAAGAACCGCATTTCTAGAAAACCTCCCTTTCCAAAACTGAAATACAATGAACAACACCCACAAATTGTATTAACAACATCAACAAATGGGATTAATCATGACCGCCTGTTTTTTTCTGGTTCTTACCAGAAAATCCTAGAAAAAGCCTAATTTCCTCCAACTCGCAGACAGAGACATGAGTAGAACTCCTGGCACCCGAAAGCCTGATTTGAATAATTTCTTTGACTGCTCTTTCTAATCCTGAACAAACATTTGCTCTGCCTGTGCCTTGAAGGGAAGGGCAGAAACGCTCCCAAAGCTCTCGGCAAACCCGCCGCTGCCAGCTCACTGGCATAACACGTCGTGAGGGACCCTCAAGCTTGAGCATCACCAACCCAGACCAGCCCCAAAGCTCCACACGTCATTGTCCCACCGTCCATTCCCGTCAGCAAACACCAGCCCTGTGTGCCAGTAGCTCCAGCACTGCCCAGCCTCCCCTGCGCGATTTCACCGAGGCAAACCATAGGCACCTCGAATTCCCTCCTACAGAAGAGCAGGGACACGATGGACAAACCTTGAAGGCATGCTCCAAGTCCGAGGTGTCATCAAAAGCCTGGATGAAAACTGTGCCCAGCCGCCGGTCAATGTCTTCTACTTTCTGCCGGAAATCAAAGGCATCTCGCTCAAACTCCTGCAGGAAGGTAAAACATGAGCCATGAGGCTGCGAGACAGCACCGAGAGACACCTGCAACCTCCTGACCCAGAGATCTTCTCTTCTTGTTCGTCATGAATTAAACCACTCCTCTGGCCAACCTTCAAGCATTGCGGCATGGTAAAGCCCCAAGGAGCCTGAGGACGTTCCTGTGCTGTCCCCCAGATGAGATTGTGGCACTCTGGGCTGGACCTTTTCATCTCGAGGGCTTTCCACAGTCCAGTGAGCACTAACCTCAGCACAGAGGCAAGATGGACTATTTCTGCACCCTCTCCTCCCCAGTTTGGCCTGAAGATCACCGATTATCCAGAAAACCCACAGAAGCACCAGCTGAGTCCAAATCGAACCTGCATTCAAGCCAAAACAAGCCTGTGGGTTTGATCATGAGTTGGTTCTAAGTGGGGCAACAACAAAGGCAGTTTCGAAACACTGGCACAGGTTGCCTGGAGAGGTTGTGCAGTCTCCACCCCTGGACATATTCAACCTTGGAGATATTTAACCTGCCTGGTCACAGACTAGTTCTAGCTGAGCCTGCTTTGAGCAGGGGCGGTGGACCAGGTGATCTCCAGAGGTCCTTCCCAACCTGCGTCTCTACAATTTCCATCACCTTCTAGCACTGCTTTTCTTGCTCCAATTGTAAGAAAACCTTTGAAGTTCAAGCGTACAACCCGGGTTTGTTCTTCTACAGATAAAAGAGCCCAAATCAAAGACTGATCTTGACAAAAATGGAGGATTCATCCCTTCTGTCCTGGCTGGGACAAAGCCACTAAAAATGAGGCCACATATCTCTTTTCTGAAAGGACAAAGCTTAAGGCAACAGCTTGTGCTATTATCACCACTGAGTTCCAGCAGAACCAGATGTCATGATTCAGCTAAAAAAGAGGCTCCAGAAAGTATCAGAGGCTGCAAAACTCAAGTCCTGAAAGAACAAACATGCCTCAGAGTTACAAAAAAGGCCACGGGGTCACTGAAACCAAGTCAGTTCCTGCAGAGCCACCGACACAGCCAGCAAGATCCTCCCTGGCAGCACTGGGCACGTGCCACCCACTGCAGAGATGTGCTGGGGACTACAGGGAGCAAAGCACGAGCCACCATCACCACTCCAGACAGGTCCCAGTAGAGGAAAGGCACACCAGTCCTGTGGCCAGCCCAGCCCAGCTTCACAGCCCTTTCTGATGGGACCAGGCAGGAGCCTGCTGGAGGGAGGATTTTGACCCTGGGTTACCTTCCACTTGGATGTCTGCCCCAAGTGGCTGCCCCACAAGCAGGGTGTGACTGGAGCTCTTCACCATGGAGCTTCCCTACAGCCATTCCAGTTTTGACACTCCCTCCTCAAGATGTGTGGACAGGCCTAACTGTGTCCTGCTCACCAGACAGAGCAGCTGACCACAGGGCAAACAGGACAAGCAGCAGAAGTCAAAGATCCTCTGACACAACCACAGGACATAGACCCCTTCAGACATGCCATTCCCATCCTTCCTTCATAGCTCACCTAGGCCTGGTGACAAAGCCAAGAGCAGGAGTTTCTGAATAGGCCATAAGGAGGCCCAGGGCATGTTTGCTTTGCCTGGTTCAAAAGACACATGCTGCTGTGAGCATCTGTGATCTGCGCGGCCACTGAGCCATGACCTAGAGGGCTGGGAAAATTACACTACTGGTAATCAAATACGGAGTCCTTGAATTCTGAGAGCACCAGATGCCATGTGTTCGTCCAGACAACAGCAAACTCATCCCCAGAGGCACCCTGAGCTGGTCCTCATCAGGCACGTTAGACACTGAGAGCAGGAAAGCAGAGACGTGGATGTTGGTTCAGCTCACGAACACTAGCAAGCACCACGACCAGGGAAAGCTTGTGTAAAAAGCATTGAAATCCAGCTTTCCCAGTTGCACTGGTCTAATGTCCTGAACTAGCAAGATATGCTAGATACAGACCTGCAAGAACCTCCAAATCCCGCAGGAAAGGCCAGCAGCTCCCTATTCCCTGTGACCGACCAGCTCGTAACAGAAGGAGGAAGGAGCAGGGAAGAAGTCAGCAGGATGGCACATGGAGCCAGGGCTCCATCACGCAGGAAGCTGCTGCTTTGGAAACATGCACATGTCGTTGGTGTTCCCGCAAGCTGGTCCCACCTACCGTGTTGGCCAGGTCGAGGCAGTCATAGGTTCGCTCTGCAAACACCTTGTACGCCTCCTGGAACTCCTCATACATGTCCAGCACCTGCTGGCCCAGGGCCTTCCCCTTAATCCCGCTGAACTCAATCTTTTCCAGCTTCATCAGGTCCAAGGCAGTTGTCAGGAGATCCTTCAAAAAGTCAACGGAGGCACAAGCAGGTTAAAATGTTGACAAAAGAAAATCACAACTGTCACAACACAGAGCTGCGCTCACTGCTGTGCTGAAGGACTTCTCCAGCACCGCTGGTGCTCAAGCTGAGTGGCACAAATGAGAGGTGAGGAGCCAGATCCTACCTGTCCTGGGCATCAACTTCTGCTCTAACACATCCCTCCTTGGTGGGACCTGCTGCTACCCCTAGAAATTCTACATCAACTGTAAAATTGCTTCTAAGGGTATTTAGAGGACAGATCCAAAGCAGCACGAGGCTCTAATGTGTCATCCAGCAGAGCTAAGAATCCCAAGTTTAGAGGTCTTAACAAAGATGGGACCTCTGATGTTTACAGGTACCTGAACTATCCAAAGCTCCTCTCAGTCTGACCTCCAAGCGAGTGTAACTGACCCTGCCCCACTGGCCTTCTCAGCCAACATGGGGATATGGTTCCTTTGTTTCCCATCTTCTGCAGCCTGGCAGGGCCTGAGCCCACAGTGTCACCTCTCAGGAAAACTGACCCATCTCTGCCACTGGGCAGCTCTGCCACCACCCTACCCCACCCATCTCTTTCGGTAGGGCTAAGCAAGGGCTGGTTGAACATTCATTGTCTTAAAGGACCAGGAGAAACATGTTGATCTTGGGCACAGCAATGAACCGGTGGCCATCCTGGTCATGCTGAGCATGGGGACAACCCAAGAGCCCCAGCACTCCACTTGGACAGACCATCGAGATATGAAGGGATGACCTGGTGAGGAACAGGTCCCCACTCTTCCCCAAACCCATGTGGTAGAGCCAAGTGGTCTCAAGGGGAGCATGTGGCCTCTACAAGTCAGGCAGAACCCAGCTCCGAGGTGTCTCTGATGGCAACAGGAGGACTAGGAGATTGCATTGCTTTATTCACAGCCGTGCAAACCACAGCCCCCAGTAACCCTATTCCCTTGCTCCAGCAGGAGTCCAGTGGGACTCTTGGGAACAAGGACACACCTACCAAACTGACCAGAAGGACCCAATTGTGTATTTTACACAGGCACCGAGCAGGACATGGTGAAACAAGGTCCTGGCCCCGCTATAGCAGGAGACCCAAGAGCAAACAAAGCGGCCCCATCCCCTGCCATCAGGAGAAGCTACAGGAAAGGAAGACGCCAGCAAGTGAATTCATGGCTACAGAGCTCTCCTGAAGGTGTGCAACATTTTTCAAGACCAGAGCCTCACCTCCACCATCTCCAGCCTCTTCAGGAAGCTGTCCAGCCTCACAAACACCACCGTGGCGTGGAAGTCCCACTCCCTCACTTCTTGACCAGGTTCATAGTATGTGTGCAGCTTTTCCCTTCTCTCCTCAAACGCCTCTTTGAACCCATTCAGGATGTCGAGCACCATTTGCACCTTGCCCAGGCTCTCTTCCATCTCCCCTTTTAGAAGGTCTTCTGGAGACAGGTACACCAGGGCCTGGAAGAGCAGAATCACACCTGAGAGGTCACTTTGGCAGTCGCAGTGACATGTTTGAAGCTGCCTCTCAAGTTAAGAGTCACAATGCCAGGGGAGGATGGGGGAAAGGAGGAGAAAGGAGACTTTCATCAAAAAACTTCCCTTGGCAAATGCAGGCATCATAACACACCTGCTGAATGAGAAGGTTGCAGATTTCCTGGAGCAGCACCACGATCCGCATGGGCACATTGTAGTGCTTGGAGGTGACCCAGATCAAACACACCACGTGGAGCAGAGGGACCAGGAAAGGCTTCACCTCACTGAACTCAACCGTCTCTATGTCCTCCAAGTGTCGCTTGAGGGGCATCAAGTGCAGGTGAATATCCTGAGCTTCGCTCAAAGCTGTGTTAAGAGAGGAAGAAGTGGTAAGATCCACCAAGCTGTAGTGCACTGGCCTGGATGCTGGCCTCACTTCATCAGATGGAAAAGTGCCTGGGAAAACAATCTCCTGATGAGCACAAAGCACACTCACCTACCTCCATGCTGAAGGTCACTCACCCTTGAACATCACTCACCTACGGCAGTAACCAGAACTGGGAGTAAACCAACACAATGGTGAGGGACAGGGAGCTGGGACAGGCTTCGTGCAGAGCCTGAGCCCAGCAGCACCAAAAATGCAGAGCTACCATAGCTATGAACTAGCTCTGTGGACCCAGAAGAAAAGCGATGGAAGAGCAGTCCAAGGAAGAAGAAACCCCCACCTCTCAACACAAGACAGACAGCAGCTGTCCCAGCACACCACCAGGGAAAGGGGCCAAGGTTTAAGCAGGCGCATACTAATCTGCAGTGTATTGTGATGGAAATTAATAATTATAGTCCAGACCATCCAATCAGGGTCAGAGCTGCTGTAACCAGGTTAAAACCAAATATTTGTAGTAGATTGATTAGACCGCATCGGTCTGACAACGACCTCTTGGCTCCTGATCGAAGCAGTGTTCCTGTAGCTTACACAGACTGCACAGTGTAGAGCATGACATAGAACCTCAAGAGGTTTAATGTCTCCCCGTGAAGGGGTGAAGACCAGCATTATCTGTCCCCGTGTCCAGAGCTGGTGAAGCCTGAGTGGTTCTGTCTTGCCAGGGGGCAGCTAGGCTGAAGGTGGACACAGAGGGTCGGCCACACTGGTCTGCAGGGGACAGGGAAAGGGGCTGAGGTTTGAAGCAGGCACATACAAATCCACACTGGTTCTCGCCACAGAGTGGAATTCGCAGCATTTCCTCTGGCTGGTCTGAACTCCCCCAAGCAAAGCGCACTGGGTAAAAGGGTCTCGCTCAACAGACCAGCGATCAAGCCTGTCCCAGCCTGGAAACAAAAGCATCAGATCAAGCACAAGGAGCCCAGTTTCACTGCACGAAGCAGAGGAAGGGCCAGACATTGGGCTGCAGCCCCTACGGTCACAGCAAACTCCGAATGACCAGTGTCATTACAGCCACACTGTGCTGGAAACCAGTAAAGTGAAGCTGCCCCACATCTCACCTGTCTCAACATCCATCAGCATATCTTTGAAGGCTGGGACGTAGCTGCTCTCGACTCTCTCCAGCACCTCCACCATGTTCCTGACCTTCCTCGTGCTCAGCTGCTGGTAAATGCACTCCAGGTCATCACACCTACAGCAACCGAGACGCGTTAGAAGCCCAAGCTGGGGCAGCACCAGTGTCCCCCCACACCATCATTTCCCCTGGGCCTCAGCCTGCTGCTTCCTCCTGCTACATATGGACCAGTCCTAACCGTGAAAGGAAATGGGAGGAAACTCCTGCAGGAGGGATGGACAAACCCTGCAGGACAGACAGACAGTGCTGGGGTTCGGCACGACAGCAGATCTGCTGCCGGAAGAAGACATGGGGG